>NC_044927.1:6881908-6917512 GCF_003576645.1 Ipomoea triloba | reverse complement strand
TTTTTTTTTTTTTTTTTTTTTTTTTTTTTTTTCGACCTTGTGAAAGATAGTTGATCTTTCAAATGGGAGAGGATATCATTGATCTAAGGACACTGGGATTTGAAATATGAAAATTGCAAATCCAACTGTGTAGTATTAAGTAAAGCCTTTTTATTATTTATGGGAACTTACACCTTAAGCTTCACTAGTCAAATATATATCTATTTTTATTTACAGCTGTACAGGAAAATGTCTGTTGTCCATGGTTGGTTTTATATGAAAGAATTGAATACATCCATGACCATTTACTACTTTTTGAAATGCTTGGGATTCTGTGTGCCCCCTTCTGTCAGTTCTGTGCAACTCAATAGATGTTGTTTCCTAAATGAAAAGTAAAGAAAGAAACTTATGTCTTCAGGGCTTTTAGAACAGCTAAAAGCAACCTGATGGAAAACAAAACAAATCACTTACTGATAATCATAATGTGTAATATGAAAGAAATCACTGATTGATAATCATAATGTGTAATATGGAGTACTTGATATTTCCATTTGAAATTTTCTTGCAAGACAATTGTTAGGATGGTAATGTTAGTTACACACATGAATATACATGCGTACATGATATATATATATGTGTGTGTGTGTGTGTGTGTTTATTCATTTATTTTTGGGGAGGGAACAGGCAAGCTACGCATAACTAGAGACTAAAGCTCATATGTGTTATTGTCCAGTTTTCTTTAGCCCGTGATCTACTGTTGGCATACCAGAGTTTTGGTGTGGTATATGGAGATTTGAGCATTTCACCACTTTATGTCTATAAAAGTATTTTTGAGGGAAAGTTGCAGAGTCATCAACATCCAGATGCAATACTTGGGGCATTTTCATTGATCTTTTGGACACTAACATTGATGCCTTTGCTAAAGTATGTGTTTGTGGTACTGAGCGCGGATGATAATGGTGAAGGTATGCCAGGCTTATATTCTAATTTATCAGTGTTGGTGGAACTGACTATCTATCCTTTTATGTTTAACCAAATGTTCATACACACTGTTAGGTGGGCCATTTGCTCTATATTCTCTACTTTGTAGACATGCAAAGTTTAGTCTTCTTCCTAATCAACAAGCAGCTGATGAGGAGCTATCTGCCTACAAATATGGTCTCTCCAGGCAGTCTGCATCATCTTTGCCATTCAAGAGATTTCTTGAGAAGCATAAAAAATTACGGACAGTTCTACTCCTAGTAGTATTACTGGGGGCTTGCATGGTCATCGGTGATGGTGTACTTACTCCTCCAATGGCAGGTAGCTGATTTAAACTGTTAATGATCTTGAGTACAATTAGTAGGCATATCTGTTGTTTGCCTGTTCCTTAACATTACAAGGTGTATTCCTTTATGATAAAATCATTTAAAAAAAAAAAATCAATTCCTTTCTTGCATTTAAGCACCATAACTTACCAATTGTCCATATATATGTGAGAACCTCTTTTACCTGGAAGTTGTGCTAACTAGAATTGCTCATTGGATAATAAAAAGAACTTAAATTCAGTACTTAGTATACATTTTCTTTGGCAGTTTTGTCATCAATTTCTGGGATTCAGGCTGCTGCAGAAAAGATGTCTAATGGTAGATGCTGCTACTTAATTTTTGAATTTTATTTCTGAATGGCTGTTAGTAGTCAGCATCTGATTATGATGTGATATATGAGATTCAATAGTCTGATACATAGAAGTATATTTTCTTCACAGGTGAAGTGCTATTGATTACTTGCATTATTTTGGTTGGGCTATTTGCACTTCAGCATTCTGGCACCCACAGGGTAGCTTTCTTGTTTGCCCCAATAATAATAATCTGGTTAGTATCAATGTTTTCACTTGGGCTGTACAACACGATATTCTGGAATCCCAAAGTTGTCTCTGCTCTTTCTCCTCATTATATCGTCAAGTTTTTTCGGGTAACTGGAAGAGATGGTTGGATTTCACTTGGAGGTGTCCTGCTATCGGTAGCAGGTATGGTACAAGAGATCCTATTTGGACTGTATGCACCTATGTTCATTAGAGGGACTTATTTGGAATTTTGTATTTGAATATTGCTTCTTTTATCTTTTGTTTTGGGTGGGATCATCAGGTACTGAAGCTATGTTCGCAAACCTTGGCCATTTCACTGCCTTCTCAATGCGGGTAAGCCTAATTGTTTGTACAAGTACGAAAGTTTGCATGTATCTTGAAGGACACATGTATCCATACTGTGCGGTCAAGCTTGGTTTGAGTTAACCAGAAGGGTTATAAATGAAATATTATCCTATGCAATTAACTATTTAGATCATTATGGCTGGCTTATGTATATTCTCAATTAGTGGCTTTCATATATCTATCTCTCTGAGCATGCTAATTCCAGTAATTGGGCATTAGGAACTTCCATTTTACATATTAATCTGTCTTATTTTCTTATCTGTGCAGCTTGCATTTGTATTTGGTGTATATCCTTGTTTAGTGGTGCAATACATGGGTCAGGCTGCTTTTCTGTCCAAAAACATTGCTTCTATTCCAAATTCTTTCTACGGGACTGTACCTGGTTAGTCCTAGGATTTGTATTTATTATCTTTTGGGTACATTTGATAGAAGATGGGGATATGGGAATCAAACCCAGGTCTATTACCTGGACAGGGGTGTAACCCCTCCAAGGATTGTTCATAAAATCAAATTTCCTCCTAATTGCTTGTTCTCTTTGCTTCTCTTGCAGGCAGTGTATATTGGCCTGTTTTTGTTATAGCTACCCTTGCAGCTATTGTTGGCAGCCAATCTATTATCACAGCTACTTTCTCTATTGTCAATCAGTGTAATGCACTTGGTTGCTTCCCACGGGTCAAGATTGTCCACACCTCAAACCATATTTATGGGCAGGTATATATACCAGAAATAAATTGGATCCTAATGATTCTGACTTTGGCAGTTGCAATTGGTTTCCGAAATACAACTTTAATTGGGAATGCATATGGTAAGCTGATCAAGACTTTTCCCCCTTTTCTTTACATGTTTTTTATATGACAGTTGTTTTTACTTCATGGTTATTTGATTATAGACTTTTCACATGCATTATAGTATGTCACTCCAGATATTCAGGCCATATCACCCAGAGAAAATTAGCTGAATCTTTTGTAGGCCTTGATTACCTAATAGATTGATAAATAAAATTTCTTGAAACTGAATAAAACCTACCAATTTCTGTGAATATCAGACAGTAGTAACCTCTTGGAAGACATCCCCTAAGATATCCTAATCGTCATAGCATCAATTTCCAACATATACACCACATGTTTGTAAGAACTCAGAACTGCACATCTCTAAAGAATTTTTTCTCTTAATCTTCCTAAACCCAAAATTTAATAATAACGTGTCTGTAATCATATCACAAAACTTTCTTTTTATAAGAAGTAAATTATGTAACTCTTAATCCTAGCATTAAACTAGTACATCTACTTTCAGTTTTCACACTTGTATAAATTGGCAATCTGCACTAAACTGGTCATAACTCAGTGTAGTGACCTCCAATCAATGAGATGTTTCATTTCTTAGAAAATAGACATCTAGAGCTTTTTGTGGATATGTGATATGTCCAAATCCCAAGTAACTATTGAGGTCTGGTCCTCCATAGTCAGTTCATGAACATGGGCTCCACGTTGGAAAGTCAAGTTTAATTTTTTTAAAAAATTGCAAGAATGATTTGTCTAACTTGCTGATATTTCACTCCCTTTTAATCTCTATGAATGCACTCTTCGGAGGCCTTGAAATGGGGAGAAAGCGATTGTGTGTCAAAATAAAAGGGGATGTTCCCCATTCTATGAAAGCTATATAAAATAGAAAGGAAAACCTTGTTAAGTACAAGGTGAGGATTGGAAGGAATTATTGGGCTACTAATATTATTTACTTGTAAGCGTATAATCACTTCAATAACTAAATATAATTTCCTTGCATCATTCATGCCTTTGACACTTTTGTACAGTGTGCTCAGTTTCATTCTTCCAATCCTGTGGTGGTAAGTGATATATGCCCCCATCTCTGTATAGCAAGTACCTCTCTCCCCTTGAATAAGTGCAATATGTGGTCACTCAGTGCAATTATTTTAGTTTTTTCCCTTAACATCGATTATTGTTCATTCCCGATATCACTTTCTATATCACTGTGTTTCTCATGTTTCAGGCCTAGCATGCATGACTGTGATGTTTATCACAACATTTCTCATGTCACTTATCATGGTCTTTGTCTGGCAAAGAAGCAACGCACTTGCCAGTATTTTTCTCCTCTTCTTTTGGGTTATTGAAGGTGTTTACCTGTCAGCATCATTAATGAAATTCCCACAAGGCGGATGGGTCTCCGTTGCGCTCTCTCTTGTATTCTTGTTTGTCATGTTTGTTTGGCACTACGGATCCCGAAAGAGGTACAACTTCGATCTTCACAACAAAGTTCCTCTAAAATGGCTCCTTGGCTTGGGCCCCAGCCTTGGCATTGCCCGGGTGCCAGGAATAGGCCTGATATATTCAGAATTGGCAACAGGAGTTCCTTCTGTTTTCTCACACTTTGTGACAAATCTCCCCGCATTTCATAGTGTTTTGGTATTTGCGTGTGTAAAGTCCGTTCCTGTTCCCCATGTTCCACACGAGGAGCGTTTCCTTATTGGCCGTATTTGCCCAAGGCCCTATCGCATGTACCGGTGCATTGTCAGATATGGGTACAAGGATATACAGAGAGATAATGGGAACTTTGAACACCTGCTGATCCAAAGTATAGCAGAGTTCATCCAAATGGAAGCCGAAGAGCCACAGCTATTGAGTTCTGATAGTTTCTATGGGAGAATGGCAGTTGTAAGTACCAGGACTATACAGTCAAGCTCAAGTCTAGTAATACCTACAGAAGAAGACTTGGGTAAGAATCATTCCTTTCAAAACAGTAAATCTCCTTCTCTCCAGAATCTAAGATCTTTTTATGCCGACGAGAACAAGAAAATCAGGAGACGGGGAGTAAGGTTCCGGGTAGCAGAAAGCCCTGCAATGGATCCAGCAGTGAGGGAAGAGCTTGAAGACTTGATTGAGGCAAAGGAAGCAGGGGTGGCATACATAATGGGACACTCTTATGTGAAGGCAAGGAGATCATCCTCATTTTTGAAAAAGATTGCTATTGATATTGCATATTTATTTCTTAGGAGGAATTGCAGGGCTCCTTCTGTGGCTCTCAACATTCCCCACATAAGCCTCATTGAAGTTGGTATGATATATTATGTATGATGAGGGGGGTAAGGTTAGGTTGCTGCTCATGTTCATGCCTATTAAGAAGTGAATTTACAAATTTTATGAGTTTTGTTATGGCGTTTATATAAAATCTCAATGCAGAAACCATATGCCAATTGTTATACATGCATCCGCGACCCTTTTGTAGTTTTGTATACAAAAATGATAATTTGATAGGCATCCATAAAAATTAAGGTATGTTTGATAGAGCTGTGGATTGTAGTTGCAACGATTGGAACCCAACTTTAATGGCGAAAATTTCATTCAGAGAGGGGTAAATATACGATAGAGTGATGTGATTGGAATTATCTAATCACTTCAAAATCGTTGTTATATTTATTTTAGTCTCACTATTCTCCTAAAGAGGTTTTAGTTGTACCAAAATAACAAACAACGTAGGGAATCAGAAGCATAGTTTTACAACTATTATATCTTAGGGATGAGGAATTAGTTGGAGTGGTTGGTGAGTCAACCTCAAATAGATTGTTCGGCACTACACCCTAGGGCAAGGCAATGGAGTGGACCTCTCAGTGAGGCTCCTGCTCACTTTTAAGGTGAGCAATTGGGTGGATTTGTGGTCATTAACGATCGGGATTTATGGTTATGTATTTCCTTAGCGAGACACTTTCTTTTATCTAAATTAGGAAGACAATTGTCAATTAGCGCCTAATCCGGGATTTGGTTGACTTGAGATTTGTAGCATTTATTGAGGAGATTACTTTCCTAATATGGTGGAGAGCATCAAGTCTAAATAACTTGAAAAAGGGTGAGAAGGGAGTTTCAATTTTGTGCGAGTTCAAGGCAATACAAGCTAAGCTTATTCTCACTGTTCTCATGTTTAAACACTAAACAATGCTAACAAAAGATTTTGTTGTACACATTTTGATGAAGTGAATTATCTAATCACTTCAAAATCATTGTTATATTTATTTCAGTCTCACCATTCTCCTAAAGAAGCTTTAGTTGTACCAAAATAACAAACAACGTAGAGAATTAGAAGCATAGTTTTACTACTATTATATCTTAGGGATGAGGTATTAGTTAGAGTAGTCGATGAGTCAACCTCGAATAGATTGCTCGACACTACACCCTAGGGCAAGGCAATGGAGTGGGCATCTTGGTGAGGCTCATGCGCGCATTTAAGGGAAGCGATTGGGTGGATTTGAGGGCATTAACGGTCGGGATTTGTGGTTATTTATTTCCTTAGCGAGGCACTTTCTTTTATCTAAGTTAGGAAGACAACCGTTAGAGCCTAATCCGGGATTTGATTGACTTGAGGTTTGTAGCATTTATTGAGTAGATTACTTTTCTAATATGGTGGAGAGCCTCAAGTCTAAATAACTTGAAAAAGGGTGAAAAGGGGGTTTTGATTTTTTGTAAGTTAAAGGCAATACAAGCTTAGCTTATTTTCTCATGTTTAAGCACTAAACAATGCTAATTAAAGATTTTGTTGTACACATTTTGATGAAGTGAATTATCTAATCACTTCAAAATCGTTGTTATATTTATTTCAGTCTCACCATTCTCCTAAAGAGACTTTAGTTGTACCAAAATAACAAACAACGTAGAGAATTAGAAACATAGTGTTACTACTATTATATCTTAGGGATGAGGCATTAGTTAGAGTGATTTGTAAGTCAACCTCAAATAGATTGCTTGGCACTACACCCTTGGGCAAGGCAAAGGAGTATTGGAGTGGGCCTCTCGGTGAGGCTCCTGTGCGCATTTAAGGGAAGCGATTGGGTGGATTTGAGGGCATTAATAACGGTTGGGATTAGTTAGCCCCTAATCCAGGATTTGATTGACCTTAGATTTGTAGCATTTATTGAGGAGATTACTTTCCTAATATGGTGGAGAGTCTCAAGTCTAAATAACTTGAAAAAGTGTGAGAAGAGCATTTCGATTTTTTTCGAGTTCAAGACAAATAATACAAACTTATTCTCATTGTTCTCATGTTTAAGCACTAAACAATGCTAATAAAAGATTTTGTTGTACACATTTTGAATAAAGTGCATACAATTGCCTGAAAATTTTTGGCACATTTTTTCTACCAGGAGTTGGGAACATATAGTTCACCTTACTTCACCATAATTGCCTGAAAACAATAATATCATTTTGAACAATAACTTTCCCACAAACAATTAATAAATGCATGAACGTATTACCTGGCCTCTTTGATTGCGGCCAAATTAAATATTCCATCATCAATACTTGAAAGCGACAAAACTCTGTGTTGAAACACGACCAATCGGAAAGAGATCGAACCACCCAAAATTATATAAGGCTACGGATGCTAACTGCTAAGGCATATACTCAAGCATATGCCTCTCGCCAGTCACCGCGTATGGATATTCTCCAGCATATTCATGTAGCTAGGGACACAACACCCTCTTTATATTCATCAATCATCATTACGCAATTCAAATGTAAATGTTAATGGGCAAATGTGCGTGCATGTTAGAGCTATGAATTTTTTTGTTGATGGCCATCTAGTCTAATCGTGCACTCTGATCTGGATGGGCATAAATATATATATATATATATATATATATATATATATATATATATATATATATATATATATATATATATATATATATATATATATATATATATATATATATATCCTGATTAGATGATCATCAACAAACATGTTCATCGCTCTATTCTACGACAAAATTGCCCAAGTCTTGTCTTATATTGCAGGGAACAGCCTGAGTTGAGGAGAGGAAATGCCAGTGGGAGAGGGGAAGGGAGGGCGAGTCAGCTATAATTCGTAACTTCTCGTTGCGCCGTTTGGTAGGAGTTGCAAGTGCAGTGTCATCTGACTTGTATTGCAATAAGAGCATCCTTAGTAGAGGAGTTTTTTTGCGAGGAGTTTTTGTAAGTGTGATTAGAAAAGAAAAAATGAGTAGGAATGAAAACAATATAAAAACAAATTTGATTTTATAAAAAATAAAATAAAAAAGTTAGAGAGTCAGGCGCCCCAAGCCCTCTCTTTTCCTGCCAAATTACTGTGCTATATCCCATACTTTGCACGAGTCCTTTTTCTTTCCCTCTCTTTGTCCCTCTCTCCTTCACTTGGCAATGCACTGTTCCAATATGCATTCAATATTCACTGATATTGATGCTCTAACCAAATGTAAGGATCAAACGCTAAATGCTTATATGCCAAAAGTTATAGCTCACAACAAAGGTTTTGATGTTAGAATTTTTAGCATAAAATGATATTTTAAAGGACTATTTTGTAATATAGATATATGTGGGATCCACTATCGATTTAAGTCGGATCAAAGTGGATTCACACTCTTCGTAGTGAGACGAAGAAATATATATATTGTACGCTCAAAATGAAGGTGGAAAGACTTACAAAAGAATATCCTTTTTAGATAAAGTTTGAATCCTATAGTAAGAGATGAACCCGAAGACTGGTGTTGGACTAATACCTTGGTCCTTCACCAGCCTCCGGCTCTGCCAACACTGAATATGGCCAAGGCGGCAAGCCAAGGAGCATACATGAAATATGGAATGGAATAGAGATTAACTTCAAGCTTCCGTTTTCGTGGTTTGCATGCAGTGTCTTGAAGAAGCAGCTTGCAAAGGCATATAGGGAGATTCTCCATTTTAAGGTTAGCAATATAAAAAAGTAAAAGATTGCTAGGTTTCCCCCTAGGTGTTTTTTCCGTGTGTCTCAACCAGAAAGAGTAGAGGTCCAGTGAAAAATTATGTGCTACTCTTCGCCCAATTGAGCTGTGCATCCATCAAATTAAAGTGCTAAGAACAAAGTGGCACCAGTTCAACTGGTTGATCTAGGACACGTGACATCTCCTAAATGATGTAGCAACTATGGGCCCACATATTCATTTTGTGAACCGTCTACAAATAATAAAGATATTATGACCACAAAATGCCTTTTGAACCAAACACCACCATCAGTGCATACAATCATTTCTGATTTCCCCTACCAATTAAAAATTTTCAGGCTGAAGTGTCATTCCGCATCATGAACTATATCGGATTTTTCATATCGCACCCTGATCTTTCGAAACATATATTTCGATCCACTTACCAATTATTTTTTTTCATTTAGAACTTTTCACAGGTAACAAGATGACATGTCACCGGTTGTTAGCTGATGTGGAGCTTCTTTCTTGTTGACTTCCTTAATTTTAATGTTGACTGGTTGACATGGCACCTTGAACTTGTTTCTTCTTCGGGCGAGAGTTTTATTTCTTCAATACCCATGGGATAAATTTTTCCGGTGAAAAGACTTCCCAACCTGTCGTTAAACCTCCCCGGCTTCAAATTCTCGGCGGTGAACATGCAACCCCCAACGAGGAGTTCATCTAAAGGAAGAAATTGCAGACCGCAGCAGCGATACCAGGAATTGCACCATAGTAGTAATTGCTCCAACTGGATTTATTTTCCTTCTCTTCCTTTCGCTTCTTTACAGAATGTGTCTTTACTTCATCCTTAAATTACCATTTGACTTGGGANTATATATATATATATATATATATATATATATATATATATCCTGATTAGATGATCATCAACAAACATGTTCATCGCTCTATTCTACGACAAAATTGCCCAAGTCTTGTCTTATATTGCAGGGAACAGCCTGAGTTGAGGAGAGGAAATGCCAGTGGGAGAGGGGAAGGGAGGGCGAGTCAGCTATAATTCGTAACTTCTCGTTGCGCCGTTTGGTAGGAGTTGCAAGTGCAGTGTCATCTGACTTGTATTGCAATAAGAGCATCCTTAGTAGAGGAGTTTTTTTGCGAGGAGTTTTTGTAAGTGTGATTAGAAAAGAAAAAATGAGTAGGAATGAAAACAATATAAAAACAAATTTGATTTTATAAAAAATAAAATAAAAAAGTTAGAGAGTCAGGCGCCCCAAGCCCTCTCTTTTCCTGCCAAATTACTGTGCTATATCCCATACTTTGCACGAGTCCTTTTTCTTTCCCTCTCTTTGTCCCTCTCTCCTTCACTTGGCAATGCACTGTTCCAATATGCATTCAATATTCACTGATATTGATGCTCTAACCAAATGTAAGGATCAAACGCTAAATGCTTATATGCCAAAAGTTATAGCTCACAACAAAGGTTTTGATGTTAGAATTTTTAGCATAAAATGATATTTTAAAGGACTATTTTGTAATATAGATATATGTGGGATCCACTATCGATTTAAGTCGGATCAAAGTGGATTCACACTCTTCGTAGTGAGACGAAGAAATATATATATTGTACGCTCAAAATGAAGGTGGAAAGACTTACAAAAGAATATCCTTTTTAGATAAAGTTTGAATCCTATAGTAAGAGATGAACCCGAAGACTGGTGTTGGACTAATACCTTGGTCCTTCACCAGCCTCCGGCTCTGCCAACACTGAATATGGCCAAGGCGGCAAGCCAAGGAGCATACATGAAATATGGAATGGAATAGAGATTAACTTCAAGCTTCCGTTTTCGTGGTTTGCATGCAGTGTCTTGAAGAAGCAGCTTGCAAAGGCATATAGGGAGATTCTCCATTTTAAGGTTAGCAATATAAAAAAGTAAAAGATTGCTAGGTTTCCCCCTAGGTGTTTTTTCCGTGTGTCTCAACCAGAAAGAGTAGAGGTCCAGTGAAAAATTATGTGCTACTCTTCGCCCAATTGAGCTGTGCATCCATCAAATTAAAGTGCTAAGAACAAAGTGGCACCAGTTCAACTGGTTGATCTAGGACACGTGACATCTCCTAAATGATGTAGCAACTATGGGCCCACATATTCATTTTGTGAACCGTCTACAAATAATAAAGATATTATGACCACAAAATGCCTTTTGAACCAAACACCACCATCAGTGCATACAATCATTTCTGATTTCCCCTACCAATTAAAAATTTTCAGGCTGAAGTGTCATTCCGCATCATGAACTATATCGGATTTTTCATATCGCACCCTGATCTTTCGAAACATATATTTCGATCCACTTACCAATTATTTTTTTTCATTTAGAACTTTTCACAGGTAACAAGATGACATGTCACCGGTTGTTAGCTGATGTGGAGCTTCTTTCTTGTTGACTTCCTTAATTTTAATGTTGACTGGTTGACATGGCACCTTGAACTTGTTTCTTCTTCGGGCGAGAGTTTTATTTCTTCAATACCCATGGGATAAATTTTTCCGGTGAAAAGACTTCCCAACCTGTCGTTAAACCTCCCCGGCTTCAAATTCTCGGCGGTGAACATGCAACCCCCAACGAGGAGTTCATCTAAAGGAAGAAATTGCAGACCGCAGCAGCGATACCAGGAATTGCACCATAGTAGTAATTGCTCCAACTGGATTTATTTTCCTTCTCTTCCTTTCGCTTCTTTACAGAATGTGTCTTTACTTCATCCTTAAATTACCATTTGACTTGGGAGTAGTTGGGAATATGCGATGCAAACCTTTGCAATATTTAATGGATTAGTTGACGTGAGTTTTAAAGGAGAAATGGAGAATCTGCAATATGCTGAGGAGTTAGTCAGAGAATTTCTTGTGTTCAGAGGGTTTACAAAAACCCTTCAGGCTTTTGAGAAAGAATTAGGCACTGATATAGTGATATCAGGAAAGGGTTCCAAGTTGATAGTTTGTTAGACTTGATTTTCTCTGAGTACATTCCAAAATGTCAAGCTGAGAACTTGGTTAATCTACTTCACTTTTTCAAGCAATGCTTTATTAGTTCTTTCGAGGCCGAGCTTATGTCTACTTCGTCAAAATTGGAAGTCTCTATTATACGGTATTATATCATCCACGCCTTGCAAACAGGATGGAAGGAGAAAGCAATGAATTTTTTTAATTTCCATGGCAATGTATTGCTGCAAAAACATGAAGACTGGGCCTTATGGTTTGGTTGGCTCTCATTTTCATTCTTACTGTGACTTCGGTGATTTCTCCTTCTCATCTTTAATCATCTTTTAAAAATTTTTGTAACCCTCCCATACCATAAGAATCCTCATTTGAGCAAGATGCTTAAAAACTGGCCATTTGACATTTTGACTTAATACCTTGCATCTTGCTCAGAAAGTTCCTTACAGAAAGATGCAAGGTATTAAGCCCTTCAGAAAATTTTTGCAGCCCTCCCATACCATAAGAATCCTCATTTGAGCAAGATGAATCAGTGTAGTATCTCAAGGAACTAAAGCGCTGGCCATCTTCTTCCCTGATTTCCAAGCTGCGAAGCTATGAAGCTCTTCATCTGCTAGCTGGAAAACGAGGAGTTCAACGACGGCGGTAGGCACAAAGGACTTGAGGAATGAGTAAACGGGTTCTAGGTGCCGAGGGAGGAAGACGTGAGTGCAAAAAAAAAAAGAAAAAAAAATCCATGTCAGCTTATTATTACCTGTAACCTGTGAAAAGTTTTAGATGAAAAAAAAAAATAATTAGTAACTGGATTGAAATATATGTTCTAAAAGATCAAGGTGCGGTATGAAAAATCCAATATAGTCCAGGGTGCTGGATGACACTTTAGCCAAATTTCCAATCATCAATAAGGTCACATACATGCACTACCCTGCCATTTTCCTCTTAGGAATCTCAATCCTTCTTGGAAACCCAAAACAGTTTCAACATCAGCTTATGTTATACACACCCTAGTCCCATCTGCCAAACTAAGTGAGCTATTTCTAGGATTATAAATATAATTATGTTGTACTTTTGCTTAACTAAAAAATAACATTGCACTCTAACTAAATAGATAACAGATATTAGGACAACTTTAAAACTTGGGCTACATAAATTTGAAATGCACCCTAAGGTGCATAAATTTCCGATGTAATGTGCATAAAGTTGACAACTAATATATATTATAATTATAATTTTGCATCTTAAGGTGCACACCTTTAACCCGTAAGATGCATAATTTTGGACCTCCAGATGCACATATTTGCAGCTTATGGTGCATATATTTGAACAGTCAAGTACACAAATGTAAAGTTGAATAAGCACTAACGACTAAAAATATGCACTCCTACAGAATCAATTATGCATACAAATACTTAAAAAAAAATGCAATTAACTGTCTCTACATACGACTAGTAGTACCCCATAACAAAATGATTAAGCACAAATACATTTGGAAAATACGACCTTGCAATCATTTACTTAACAATAATACGGTATTTTTATGATTATGTGAAATGGTATTTTGATGATTATGTGAAATTTACATTGTCTAGCCGATGTCGGTTATTGTGGTTGCACTACATTCTTTTTGTAAGCCATTAATATTATATATTGCTTCACGCCTAAGGTATTAACATTGTTCTTACTTGTAAATGATCGCAAATGGTTTGAAGATAGAAAGACATCAGGTAACAATGGAGAAAATGACTTCGTCCAATACCTTCTTCTCACATACAAGTGATCACAGATGGTTCAAAGATCCAAAGAAAACAATGGAGACGGCGACTTAGTGGAGAAGATTGCGTAGTGTTGCTTTGAATTTTTTTTTAAAAAAATTTACCCCTCAATGCATGAAGTTCTTTAAATTAACCGCCTGTTAACATTCACGTACAATTAATGGCTAAGATGGGTTGATAACTATTAGATGGAAGATTGAGATTATACCTCATTAATTACCTAGGACAACCACCGCACCTGATCCTTTAATCCTTTATATATAAAAACACGTGAGAGAAGAAAGATGGGAGGAATGAATGGATGAGTGATTTTTGCGTCATGCTTGTGACAACGTGGGCTTCATGGTGATGGAGAAACGAATTATGCTAGATTGAGCCACAATTTTCATAAAGTGATCAAAACTCACAAGATTATCGACCAAACCGGTCTCATGAACTTTGTCACCAAACGATGTCCACGGTGATCTATTGATCAAGTAACATGTTACGCTCATTGTTTCTACCCAAAAATATTTAAAAGAGCCTAGCATTCAATTTGAGACACCTTGCTCTCTCAACAATGGTCCTATTAAGCCGTTTAGCAAAAATCTTGTTGTGGTGTCTTACACACTGTATAGTTCCTCACAAGATATCTACCCAACTAACTAAGTCTTACAGTAGATCGCCAAGATCGGAGATCCGTGCGTCAAAAATCCAATGAAGTCCCTTTCTTAGAGAGCTACTCTGATAGTCTGATGCAGTCCGTCTTGTTGACTCACCATTCACCGTTCCACAGTTGCATGGCCTTTATGTCCAAAGCTTAAGCATCGAGGATTTGCCTTCCCAAGTTCATCGACTTACCAAAAAAGAAAAAGAAAAAGAAAAAAAAAACCAACTCCAGAACTTGTATTTCTTGAGAAGACGATATAGTCAGTCAAGTCAGAGTTAATCTCTTAGTAATCGCTAATAAATCGGTGAAATCCAACGAATATAACCCGGATGCTCTGGCCTAGGGTCTGATCAATCAGGTATTCACTCTTAACACTAAGAAACTCTATTCATAACTCTATCTAATTTGTCATAATAAATCAATCAATTACATCAGTAGAGTTTAGACTTAAAACCTAACAATAACATAATACCGTGAGCGACCCATTGAAGGTTCCGTCATAGGTCTCTAAACATCATAATGCACTTAATCTAGAATTCCTTCAGTTTTATGCTGGGAGAAAAATTGACTCTAGACTAACACACACAAATAGACTAACACACACAAATCTAGCTTACGACATTTAACTCATTTTAACATATTTCTTTTGTGCAAACAAACCACATTCACCAAGGTGACTTAAATGTAAATGACGTAACCTAGTAGTATCATCATCACCTACAACAATACTGCCCAACAACTTATAAATGTTCCTTGTGGCCTTTTTCCCATTCTTCACAATTAGAGCACCTTACTGATTTTAATGGTTCCCTATCACTTTCAGATCTATGAATAAAATCATTATGTAACGCCCATGGACTTTGCTACGCATTTATGAGGTATGCTACATCGCTCTAGAGCTTTCTAGAGCTTGTACATAACATCCCATAGTTGGTAAAATGTTCTAAAAGTATGTAGTAGTAGAGACTTATAGAATATTTTAGAACCTTGTAGAACCATTAGGTTTGTGGAGAGATTTAGGGAGAGTTTTAAAGGATAATTAATAGCCATAGAATTAAGTAAATCTCCACCATCCATTAAGAATGGGAATGGTATAAATACCCCCATGGGCTTATTTGTAAACAAACCCTAGAATCCAAGCAATCCAAGTAAACACAAGTAAACAAAAGTACTTATAGCAGCATACCTTGAGAGACAGTGGTAGATTCAAGTGCAAGAACTAGTTGTCCTTGAGCTAATGCTTCATAAACTTTATGGGATATCTTAATATAACAGTAAATTATCTTTTTTTTTCCTTACACAAATGGGCAAAATGCCTTACACAACATGGACAAAATGTCTTACATCAAACAAGCCTAGCTAATGCCAAAGCCATTATTAATTATCCTAAATATAAAGGGACAATCTGGCTATGTTTTTTTATGCATTCACCATTAGGTTTAATTACATTATTAGTTTTTTTCCCTCTCACCATTAGTAATTATATTTTGGTTTAATATATGTTGTAAGTTAGCAAAAATAATTTCTATATAAATAGATATAAACATTTTGTATAATTTAAATTTAAATAAACAACCAATTTATAAATGAAGATCATACTTAAAATTATTTATAAACAGAATTTGAAGTAAGTCAGAATATAAATGGATTTTCTGCATGCAATACAGTACTCATTAACAGGAGAATGCAGAGTAGCAACTACGTTGACAGCTATTGGAAACCATTATTTATATTCTAACAATTGAAAGCAAGGAGCTGAACAAACTAAAAATACATAAATATTTTGCTTAGAATTACCATTAAAACACAATTTACAAACTAAACATAACAGATAAGATATGTTATATTTTGACTATACTAAAAACAGATAAATGGAAGATACATAAGAGAATCGAACATGAAAGTGATGAGGGCAGAGAGCCGTAGACGCCGATGTCGGTGGAGCGGAACCGGTGATGCTACCGTACAGAGAGATTATTCATCGACGGTGGAGAGCGGAGTATACCGAGAGTGGAGAGCCGGACACCGGCTTGGCGGAGAGCGAAAGATGCTGAGGGCGGAGAGCGGAAGCGCAGAGGGCGGAGGAATGGAAACGGAGAGAGTGCGAGACAGGGAGAGACGATGACAGGGGGTGAGAGGCGGAGAGAGTGCGATGGGTACGGGCTGCGGACCGAATGGGTGTTAGGGTTAGATCCAGAAATGTTTGTTTGGGGAATTGGGGGTGAGGGTAGCAGAGAGAATGGGTGTTAGGGTGTTGTGTTTGGGTGTGTTGGTTAGGTGTATATATATATATATGGCTTAACATATACAGTAACTAGTATTCCACCTGTGCGATGCACGGACTGAAATTTGAAAACATATAAATAATGTTGTTTTATTAAAAAAAAAGAAAAGTATAGTTCTAAAATATATTTGACAATATAATTTTTGTAGGCTTAGTATTATAATACCATTATAACTATAATGGAAAAAAAATAACACAGAATAACAATGATGTATAATGATATGTATACAAAAAGATAAGAACATGTTATTGTTTAAAATTAAGATGATAATATTCCATTACATTATATTATATAAAACTTACAAATTATTAAAGACTTCTTTGTATACAACATTTAGCGTTGAATTACAATAATCTCCATTCTCATCAAGAATAACAACATTAAGACCAATGGGATTGTTCACTTGTGATAGCACCACATAAAGTTGACCATGAACAAATACAGGTTTCTTTAAAAATAGTCCAACATGAGACAGACTTTGCCCCTGACTTTTATTTATTGTCATTACATAAATCAGCATTAGAAATATATATCTTTCATAAATAAAAGAATAAAATAGTTACATAAGATTACAATTTGAAACTATATACAAATCAATAAAAAAGAAAAAACAAATTCTATGTTTTTTTTTTTTTTTTTTTTTTTTTTGAGAGAAAAAACTTAATGCATTAAATCATCAGACAGAAACTTAACAAGAAAAGGGGGAGGGATATCAACCCACTCCCTGCAATCTGACATAGAAGCGGCTTCCCTAGCAACAGAGTGGGCAGCACAGTTCGCAGATCGCTTAACAAAAAGGAAAGCTACATCATTAAACAACGAAGCAGACTCTTTAATATCACCAACTAAAAGACCTAAAACAGAATGAAAAAGGTCCTCATGAATGGCATGGTAGACAGTCTGGGAATCTGTCTCAATATCAACTTCTTCCACACCCATCTCCTTCAACCAGTTTAAAGCTTCTCTTATACCCACTGCCTCCGCCTCATTCACCGTGAAGGTGCCTTGCATGTTCATGCCTTTTGCAGCAAGGAACCGCCCCTCTTCATCTCGTAGGACCATACCCAACCCCATGGTGTTGTTTGCGTAGTTAAAAGCAGCATCTGTATTAATCTTCATGCGTCCAGGTTCAGGTTTTCTCCACTGCATATTATCATCTAAGGGCCCTGGTTTATTTTCCACAATGTTTGCATTCTTCCAGTTAGCCCATAGGGAAAGAGCTTTATGAATTACAGTCTCCATAACAAAAAGGGTGCCCTTCCAAACACGTTCATTCCTGCTGCTCCAAAGCCCATGGCATATCATGATCAATTTGCATAGCTTCTCCTCACTTAAACATCCTATGCAATCAAACAACCAGTGTGCTACCCTGTCATGGTTTTGTGACATACCTGGCAGTCCTCCCAATAGTTTATTCCATATTTGCTTTACAATATGACATTCTACAAACAAGTGGTAAGCAGATTCCACAACCCGTTCACACATATGGCACATTAAGAAGCATGGTATTTGCTTTATATTCAGAGCATCTCGTGTGGGGAGAAAAGAACATGCCATTTGCCAGCAAAATATCTTCACTCTGGGTGGCACTTGCAGTTTCCATATTTTCGTCCATGGGCGCAAATCGTCAGCTTCAGCCGCCAACAATCTGTAGCATGATTTCACAGTATAATCTCCTTTCTGACTCCAATGCCATACCCATGCATCTGGTGGCTTGCGAGAACTGATAGGGATGCTGAGTATATTAGCAGCATCGTTTACATCAAAAATATCTCTCACACAGTCCACATCCCATCCTGTACCCTGCATATTCATCAAAGAGGAAACCGGGGCAGCGAAAATAGATTCATGCAGCTCAGTGCTAACATAAGGTTCATGGTCGTTCTTTAACCAAGGGTCGGTTCCAATAATGGTGTTTCGGCCATCTCCCACTCGCTTCCGACAGCCCTTCTTCAACACATTTTGTACCTCAATCATGCCCCTCCATATAAATGAAGGATTACTACCAGTTTGTGCTTCAAAGTAGGAAGTTTTTGGGAAGTAGCGGGCTTTGTACACACGAGTTACTAATGATTCTGGCATCGTAAGGAGTCTCCAGGCTTGTTTCGCGAGTAAAGCTAGGTTCATCTCTCTAAGGCATCTGAATCCCATTCCTCCTTGTGTTTTTGGAGTACACAGAGCACCCCAAGTTTTCCATTTAATGCCCTTTCCATTGCCTGTTGTTCCGGTCCACCAATATTCATTCATAATAGCCTCTATTTCCTTGCACAGGCCGACTGGTAACAAGAATACCATCATTGCATATGATGGCATCGCTTGAATCACATTTTTTAACAGAATCTCTCTTCCTGCACGGGATAGGAATTTTGCATTCCAAGTACGAATTCTAGATAGGATTCTATCTTTTATAAAAGCTAGAATTGCCTTCTTCTTTCGACCCACTAAAGAAGGGAGGCCCAGGTATTTTCCAGATGTATCTCCTTCGCAAACTCCCAGCGAGCCGACCACCTCGTCTTTTGACTGTTGCACCACATTAGAGCTGAAGCAGATAAGAGATTTCTCATAGTTAATTTTCTGTCCAGAGGCCGCAGAATAAGTGTCTAACACCCACCTCATGCGCATGCTTTCATTCAGATTAGCTTTCAGGAACAAAAAGCTGTCGTCTGCAAATAGGAGGTGTGATATCTGTGGAGCTCCCCGCGCTACACGCACACCATGCAACATGCCAATATTTATTTGTCTATCAATGAGCGCACTTAGACCTTCAGTCACAAATAGAAATAAATACGGGGATAGGGGATCCCCTTGGCGAAGCCCTCTCCCTGGTACAATTGGCCCTATTTGACGATTTTCATGCAGGATGTGATATTGCACGGACCTCACTGTTTCAAGTAGAATGTCACACCACCGCTTACTGAAGCCCAATTTCGCTAACACTGCTGCTAGGAAACTCCACTCCACTCTGTCGTATGCTTTGCTCATGTCCACTTTTAAAGCTGCAATACCCTCTTTTCCTTGTGTCTTTCGTTTCAAGAAATGGTGAGCCTCATAGGCTAGCATAATATTATCAGTTATTAATCTCCCTGGCACAAATGCACTCTGAGCGTTAGATATAAGGCCCTCAAGCATCGGTTTCATACGATTTGCGCACACTTTTGCCGCAATTTTGTACAGGACGTTGCACAGCGCAATAGGTCGAAGGTCCTTCATGGCTTCCGGTTTAGCTTTCTTCGGGACCAAGACAATAAATGAATTATTAGCCTTAACCGGGAGCTTGGCAGTTTCCATGAACCGTCTACAGAACACCGTTACATCTCCTCCGACTATATCCCAAAAATGTTGAAAGAACCCCGGGTTAAGCCCATCTGGACCAGGTGATTTATCCGGGTGCATTTGGAAGACAGCCACACGGACCTCTTCCATACTAACTGGACGAAGAAGTCTGATATTATCCTCAGGTTTAACTTTTGTGTTAATGCACTCAATAACCTCCTCCATATCTCCTTGTTCGGATGTAAACAAATTATCAAAATAATCTGTCATCACCTTTCCCATCTCATCAGGATCGTCCACCCAATTTCCGTTCTCAGACTGTAATCTCTCCACCTTATTCCTCCGTTTCCTACTTTTCACAGAGTTATGGAAATATTTTGTATTGTTATCTCCCCCCTTAAACCAATGTTCTTTGGCCCTTTGTCTCCAGTAAGTATGTTGCTGCTCCAGTAAGAACATTAATTCCTTTTCAGTCTGAGAATACTGGTTAAGCCCTTCCCTGTCACGCCTAGCCCGGAGGCCCTCTAATTGTCGATTGCATACCTCAATGCGTCTCTGAAATTCTTTGTTGTAGTTTCTGCCCCATTTCCATAACTCATGACTACATACTTCAATTCTATCAAGGACATCCAATCCCATTGTATTGTCCCAGCTATTAGCAATTATTTCTCTACATTTGTCTTCTCTCAGCCATACATTATCGAAGCAGAACCTCCTCCTTTTGAATTGTTCAGTGACTACCACGGGGACCAACAAAAGAGGTAAATGATCACTATAGGGAGTTATAATTGAGCATGCCTTAGCTCCCTCAAATAAGTTGAGCCATGAGTCGGTGATAAGGATTCTGTCTAGTTTTTCTTCGACCATATATCTAGTGCCCCGTGACCGTTCCCAAGTAAACTGATGGCCAGTAAATGGTAAGTCCTGGAGTCCGCAATCGTCTACTGCATTCTTGAAACCATTAATCAACCATGGTGGGTGTGGAACTCTTCCTCTCTTTTCTGAGTGATGTAGTAAATCATTAAAATCGCCCATGATGACCCATGGTAATGTGCTCAAACCAGCTAGATTCCTTAACATATTCCAAGCTTCCTTTCTTCTATGGCGCTCCGGGAATCCATAATACCCCGTAAATCTCCATTGTGGGCTGTTTGTATCAAGTTTCACATGGGTATCAACGTGATTATTGGAGTATCCTGTTACTTCTATTTCAATACTGTCCGCCCACATCAAAGCTAACCCTCCTCTATGGCCCTGAGCTTCAACAACAAATAAATTGTGGAAGCCGAGCTGCACACGAATAGCCTCCATTTTAGTTTTATCAACAAACGTTTCCATTAAAAATACAATCCTTGGCCTCTTCACACGGACATTGTCCGCCAACACACGAATTGCCTTCGGGTTGCCAAGCCCCCGGCAATTCCAGCAGAAAATACTCATAATTCTGGGCGGGCTTGCATAGCAAGTCCCGCCGCATCCCCGTTTTTTGACCCCAAGGTTTCCACGTCCATAGCCATAGTATCCATGCCACTGCCACTTCCATATTCGCCCACCCTTTGCCGTTTCTGATCAACCACATCCAGTATACCATCATTGGCATTTTCAACCATCTGGGTTACTATAGTAGTCGTCAATGTGGTCTGCACTTTTTCTTTGCCTTTGTTCTTTTGTGCTTCTTTATTTTCAATATTGTTGCATGAAAAAGGTTGGGTAGGTTGGTTTGAACCAGGTGGTGGATTACCACCGTTGTTGTTTCCCCCCTTACCGCCTGCAGTACTGGCTTCCAAGGCGCTAGTGGTATCTGGCGTGCCCATCTCTACATCCCCTGAAATATGGGTGCCTATATTCTGTTTCCCACTTTCCTTGAAAAAAGTATTGTTTATTGTATTGTGGGAAACATAGTTGCTGGGATTAAGTATGGTATCTCTCCTCGAGTCCCCCACCACCACTTTTTCCGCACTATTGTCCATTGCCGTTTCTTTTCCCGAGGCCCTCCATAATTTCCTGTCGGCATAGGTATCCGGAGCGATCCACTGTTCACCGGACGTAGGGATGTTTCGCCGGGTTCCTGCTCGTAATGATGGACTGAATGGTTTTTCTTTTTGCTGTTCTCCTTCCTCCAGCCACTTCGCACATTGCTTCTCGCCATGCCCTATCATTCCGCATAGGAAGCAGAATGTAGGTAGACGCTCATACTGGAAGAGAATAGTGAACCATTCCCCATCATCCTTCTTCAACCGCATTCCTTTCTTCAACGGTTTTGAGACGTTTAGGGCCACGCGAATTCTGTAGAAAGCTCGTAGCGAACCGTCGAAATTTTTTTCATCCATTTTTATCAGTCCGCCTACAAACTGTCCTATTGCTTGCAGTACTGCCTCCGAACGGCATCCCACCGGAAGGCCGTGGATTTGAATCCAAAAATCAGCATGGCTCAAAGTAACTGCTTCAGGATCTTCATGTGGCTCTAGTTTCTTCAGCAGCAGTAAACTTTGTTCATACATCCATGGGCCATCGTCAATAATACGATCTAATTCCTTCTTGTGAAAGAACCGAAAAAGGTAGAGCCTGGGCTTTAGCTCCATCACATTCATCCCCATTACAGGTTGCCATATTGATGCCATTGTATCCTTGAAGAAGTGGAATCTAATCGGTTTTGCTGTGACAAGTCTGCCAACTGCAAGGTATACGATTTCTGGCTCTGGCTGACGTAGGGAGATTCCATCTAACTGTTGTACAGTCTCCTCCTCACCTAGTTCGGCAAGAGAGAGGTTGGCAAATGCATTTGCTGCTTCCATAGGGACGACGAGGCAAGAAGCAGCAAAGATAATTCGATAAATGCAAAAGATAGGAAACAAAGGAAAAACTCACGAAAAGAGTGAGAGGGAGAGCTCACGAAAGTAGTGAGAGGAAAATTCGTCAATTATCATGAAATGACCACAAATTCTATGTTATATTTTGTCAAAGCATCTATTTTTTTTCCTAAGCTAAAACATATATAAACACTAAACCTTATTATTTACAAATAAGTAATGTTATATAACGTGGTTTAGTATACAAAATAAAATATTAAAACTTTTCGACAAAGATATACAAAATTTGTAATACAACTAAGATATATTTATAAAACCCAATAAAACATAACAAAAAATCATAAACAAATAAAAAAAATATTATATCAATAATACTAATAATACATGAAATATTTATGTGATAAAATATTCAAAGAAATACATGCAGTATAAACAAAAAACGATCACTATTTTAATGGTATTGTTTATTTCAAATTAATATTAACGCCCAAAGAAAGGTAAGGCAATAGTCTTTCAATATGAACCTCTTTATTGACACAAAAACCGTATAAGTGTATTCAATTACTACTTTGTGTTTCAATGTAATTATAACATATTTCTTCATTTTCAAAAAAATAATAATAATACTACAATTAATAATCATCATCATAATTAAAATAATATTTTAAATAATTAAGATATATAATTTTATTCCTAATATATTCAAATTGCTGTGAATAATTAATTAGAAATTAAATTCTATCAAAACTATAATTGAAACAATTACCTAATCTCAAATATTAATAGCCCAAATCTGTGTTCTAAATAATCAGATATCATCTTTCAAAAAAAAAAAAATCAGATCTCATATTTCATATACATACAATAGCGGCCCATTAAGTCAGCCCAAACCCGATCCAATTGGCCCACCATATAAATACCAAAGCATCGCCCAGGATTGACGACCAGACACCATTTCCCATCTCTGCGTCTCTACACTGTCCGAAACCCTACTCCTTTTTCCAAAACTGGAAATCACGCCAAAAACAACTACCAGAAATCACTAACAGTCATCGAATTCACCACAATTCCGGCCAATTTCAATGCATATCCTTCAACTGAGCACCAACGATGGACGACAAATATATCTGGGGACTCGAACGAAAATCGTCACTCAGTTGCTTCCATGGAGTTCGAAGATATTCATTCGTTTTTAAGGTAATGTCATTCCTAATTTCTTTGTGAATTTAATTTCTGTTCAATTTGTAATTATTAAACCCTAATATTACAGACATCTACCCGTGCGAATGATAGGTACTCACTAAAGTTCAATTCGAAAATCAGACACAAAAAGGCCGAGATTAATATTTTAGGAAGTGAAATAATCAAAACAAAAACCGCATGCAAAAGGATATGAATCTACAAAAAGCTAAGTCACAATGACCTCTACCTTTTTTATTTCTGCGTTAAAGGAAGAAATTGAAAATAATCTGGTCATTTAAAGTCCTTATACTTATTTGTAAATATTTCCTTTCATTTAGGCCAAGCCCTAACTATTTACTTCACAGGTAAAATTTAAAATTTAATCTGGGCAATATTACAAACCCTACAGTTGAGGTAGAACGTACACAAAGACTTACCTAATTGTTGGCAATTACAGTGTAACGAAGATAAGTATTTTCAACTGAAATAAGATTTCCTGAACTATTTGTGTATGTTGTATTTTCAAATTCTTGGTCTTAGTATTGAACTATGAATTTAGTCATTTGTTGAAATCAATTGCATGAGTAATATGAAAAGGAAGAGTACTAATTTATTGATATAATTGTTTAAGCTATAGGCAGTTTATGAGACAAATTTAAACTAAATCATACAGAGTAAGTAAAGCCTTTCCATTTTAATCAATTATCAAATGTAAAGAGGTCAATTGCAATAGTAGTTAATAAATTGATATCTATTCTTTAATTATATCTACAAAGAATTAGATCTCAATTTACCTGTATTTGATTTGTCCAGTTTTCTCTTGCAACCAATAGTTCTTGACTTCTCTATCTACAATTTATATATACACAAACAACTATACTTATATATATATATATATATATATATACACTTTCTCACATATTTGTCTTTATATATATGAGTGTACATAGCTTAAAAGTCACCTCTGAAAAGAGAATATTGACTTGGAGAAAATTATTGTGAGTTGGTACACAGAACAATTACCTATAATCCGGATTACAATTTTTTTTTGTTAAAAAGAGACTGCATATTAAATTCTTACAAATAGGGCAAATTATAGTTCTGTGTCTATTAGAAACTAACTTGAGTGTCAATTTTTTCTCTGCCAATGTATGATAATAACGAACATCAATTGTATTAGTTGTTATCACAGGCAATGGATGTACACATTTAGTGAATAGTACTTATGTTTTCTTACTCCAAAAAGGATGAAATTAATCCAAGTAAATAATGACTACATATTTTGGTTTGAATATTGTCCTCAGATAAAATTGATGATAAGCATTTGCCAACAGTTTTTTATTTTTCCTGTCAAAAACCAGAAGACTTTAGCCATTAGAAGATCATTACAAAGGCAATAAGAGAGCTAACTGAATTTGGTGAACAATACCAAAACAAAGACTCAAAAAAAAAAAGAAAAGGCACAAAGGTATACCTAATCCAATCTTTATAAATACTTCCGCCATTACATATTTGATATTCCATAAAGTATGCATACATAAGTGTTTTACAAAATAGGCTACATATAGGTACAGTTTAACTGCATTACATAAGATATACGCCTAAGATTACAAAATAGCTTACTTGGATAGCAGTAAGTACACAAACTTAGACACATTCTAGCATGTAGGTGTATATATATATATATGGCTTAACATATACAGTAATATTTCGTAAAAATTTCTTTTTAAAACATGTAGGATAAAGATTATCGTTTACATTTAATTTAGTTTTTTATAAATAATTACTTTATAATAATGTATGTTTAAATTAATTTGAGAACCGTCATTAAAAGTTTAAATTTAATTGTAAAATTTAATTATTTGTATTACGATTCAATATTTTAATCTTAATCAAATGTATTATTCATTGTACATTTTAAAATTATCATAATATACTTATTAAAACTTTTAAAGATAGAGATAACTTATAATGGAATATAATTTGAAAATCTTTGAAATTAATAATCGGGTTAAAATGTTGAATCAAATCATCAATATCAATTTAAAATTATATATATACACACACACATACCCAACCTATTTCCCATATGAATCCTAAAACGTTTTGATTTGTGGTGACTCACTAAAATTGTAATTAAACTACTCATATAAAAAAAATTACTGTGTATTCAACTTTTAATATAGTTTATTATTATAGTAATTACCCACATTAAATATCAATTTATATTTTAATTATAAATATTTATTTTCATAATTTTATCGTATCAAATCAACATCATTATTATTATTAAATAACAAAATTTTATAAATGAATAAAACTCATATTTCTTTATTACATATGACATATGAAATTTAATAACATTAATAATTTTTAATAACATTGGATAATTTTAATATTTCAAATAACAAAGCTTTATAAAATACTTAATATTTATTTAATTTATATTACAAATATAGATCTAAACGACCAACGTTGTCTACAAGTTTTTAAATTTTAATAATTTGTAACTAAAATTTGTACATTTTAGCATTAATGTTCAGGCTTTTTGTAGTGTTTATATTGAATATATTTTAATGTATTTGTAATACATGAATTGAATTTATGTTTATATGAAATTGTAAATTTTGTACTGAATAGTAATATTAGATAATTGTTTACTATTTATTCAATGCATCGTACGAGTAAATACATACTAAGGTTAATTGTACATTGTTGCTTCTAGGTTTAGCAGTCCAATTGAATTCAAAATATTAATATATATGTAGTGACTCAAATAAATTTATTACTTTTTATTAATTAATAATAAGTTTTGGTTTTTAATTTAAATTGTAAATTCAAGTATCTGTTTCTTAAATTTATCATAAAGAACTTAAAGTAATTATAATATTAATTATCTCACTATAACACAACAATAATATTTCTAATATTAGGGTGTGTTTGGAAACCTGGAAAATGATTTCTGGAAATCATTTTCCGGATTTGTGGTGTTTGGGAAGGGCAAGGAAAACAAGGTCAAAGGAAAATAGTAAATTAGTCAATGGAAAATGAGTCTAATTTGGAGGAAAATGACTTCCCCTTTTTTTTGGGGGAAGTCATTTTCCAGATTTCTCACGCCCTTTGCGGCTTCGCCTTTCACCTCTCACGCCTCTGCTTCGCTTCTCACCTCTCACGCCTCTGCTGCGCTTCTCACTGCTCGCCATTGCATCTCACACCTCCTCTTCATCTGCTCTCTCCATTTGGCTTCCAGTGGCTCTTCTTCTTCCCATCATCAAGGTATTTTTCTTTCTCTTCCCATCATCAACGACTCTCTCCATTTGCATCTCACTATCCTCTTCAGATCTGAAATTTTTTGCCTATTTTTGACCAAAAAACGGACTAATTTAGCAACCAATCCGTCGGACTAGCTTGCAAAACCAGTCCCGACGGACTGGCTTGCGAAACCAGTCCTTTATTTTATTTGGAGGCTTTAATATCTTTTGTTAAATATTTATACAAAAATTTTATATTATTAAATATTAAATTATATCATTTAAATTTTTTTTATCAAGATAATTAAAATAAGACTAATATTGATATATATTAATTAAAAATTAAAATATCTAAATTATAATTTTAACAAAATAAAATTGTACTAAACTATTATTATTTATATCACAAAGACACGAATTATATTTTATACTAAACTAATAAAAAATCAAAAAATCAAACTAATAAACTTTTAAATTTTGAAAAACAAAATTATTTTATTGTAAAATAATTTTGTAATGAATTGGAGATAAATAAAATTTGATTTGAAAATATTCTTTTTGTCTATGTAAATTTTTGGTGTTTTGGGTTGGAGATGTTTTGAAAGAGCAACCAACCACGCCGGTCGCTTAAACCAACTCCTCTTTCTCCTGCAGCCAAAGGTGCGGCGAAATCTAGCACCGATCTCTGCGACGTCTTCTCTTTCAGCAGTCCGGGCCTTGAGAGAATCAACAGCCGGCTAGCCATCATCGGGCTCGCCGCGGCGATGTGAATGGAACTGGCCAACAGCGGTGATCTCTTTCTCCTTTCCTTAGTTTTATTCCCTATTTTTGCTCAATTTTTTTTCCCTCTCTGCGTATGACGTTTTTGATCTGGATAAATATCTGTGCCAGTTGTAGCAAAATTATATGATGAACAACACTAAAACTTGAAAATGGCTTAAAGACTCATTGGGCAATGACTTTCTAGAAACAGTACTTAACTTTACTTAAGTAACTTAATAAAAAACAAAGAAATTGAAAGCATTAAACTATCTACATTTGAGAATATGCTCAAGAACATGGTAAACTAAGCTATAATTTACTTGGATAATTACTTAATTTTCTTTTTGCTGGGGTGAGTGGAAGCTGGGTGTAACTGTAAAAGCTAAGATGGACAGCTATTGTGACTGAATCTTGATTACTTGTGGATCCAGAATTTATTGCTCTTGAAATAGATTCATAGTTGATTTCAGCCATTACTTTTATTAGATTAATAGCTGGTTAATTTTTTCTTTCCAAACAGATATGAGCACATTATCATTGAGAATGTAAAAATAAGCATGTACTATCTCAATATTGAATCTATCCATCCATCTAATGTGAAATTGGATTTACATATTTATTTTATCAGAAGTGTACTTACAAACTTGCGTTTCACTTTTATTGTTATTATGATCATACTCTACTCTTGATTAACAATAAGAGTTGGCCAACAACCTAACCCAATTTGGGGCTTTTGACTGAAATAGGACAAAATTCAAGCGAATGGGCAAAAATAGGATCACTTTAAAACTTGGGCAACCCTAGGAAAAACTCGTTTGGAACTTAAATTTTTTTTTTTTAAAGGTAAATCCCAAATGAGTTTGTCACTATTTCACCAAAAAAATAATTTCGAGAAGGTGACAAACTCGTTTGCGACTTTTTTTTTTTTTTTAAAAAAAAAAACCAGAAACTCAAGTCCCAAATGAGTTTTTTTAGAGTTGTTCAAGTTTTAAAATAATCATATTTTTGTCCACTCACTTCAAATTTATCCCGTTTCAGTAAAAAAATTCGGGTATCCAAATCCATATATATATATGAAATTGTGTAATTGTGAATTTTAAATTTGTTAAATTTATATCGTCTGTGAATTGTGATTGATAATTTGATATCAAATTGTGAAATTATTAATATATGAATTTCTAAATTTGTTAAATTTATACTGTGTCCAGTTGGTCATATAATTTATACTTTTAACGTTTTATTTGTCTATAAAATTTTATAGTTGAACCCTTTTATTTCTATTTGTCTTGAACATTTTTTAATTGCTCAAACTTACTGCGTGCATGCATTGCTTCAGCAGTGCCTCTTATGCCGCACTACTCTCCGTCCAAACCTCAATTATAGCTACAGGTTGAGAGTCTCCGTTGGAGAAAATTAAGCCACCCTTTGAAGATTCCATAGTCGGAATCAGTAGTCACTCCGTTCGCAAGCTGACGCTTGGCGATTAGGTGTTTGACAAAATGTCGGAACAACCCAGAGATGAAGTGTAAATTTTTTATGCAAAGGGTACGCAGCCTCTGATTTCTGCCTAGTATTCTTCAGAAGCGACAGCTAGGAAATAAAAATGGAATTATCCTCTTTGTCGAAGTTTGGTTCACAAGCTCAAGGATGGATGCTTATCATTTTTGGGTCCATTTCATTTTTGCTATTTGTATATGCTGCTGCTTTTTCCAAGTTTCTTCCAGGTTCTGGTAATCCTATAATAGCAGCCATTCAAAATGACAGGTAAATTTTCCTCATTTGATGTGAGATTGTTTTCATTGCTATGTTAATGAAATTATGATTGCCCTGCTTATACCAGTTCACTACCTATGGATTATAGTCTATATGTATAGACTATAGTACCATGTCACTGCAATTTTAAGTCCGAGTCATCAATTTTGGTGACATTGAAATGAAAAGTTTCTATAACTCTTTTTGTCATGAAAGGCCCAGCTGGTGCATAAATGCCACTCGTAACATCCTGCATGACTAAAGACACTAACATAAGATGTGAAGTTAGTACGGTTTAGGAAATTTCAGTTTGAAAAATGAGTTATATTGAATAGTAATGATATGAATAGATCCTCAAAATGTACTCCGTAATAAACAGAGCTAGAAAAACTTTATTGAAGATTTGAAGTTGATCATTATACAACTTCAAACAAGTGTCTTTCTATGGTTATATAGTAAATCCTAAGCTGAGTCTAACCTTGGGTTCCTTTTATTTCAGATACTACTGCTTTTTGGTTCCTTTAACACTTCCTCTCCTTCTTGTTGCTGTATATTTTCATTGGCTCAGCATGAATCTCTTTAAGCACGCCTAATGTGTGAGCAAGTTACCAACCAAATGAGCCATCTGCCTACTGTAAGGGTGATTATGTAAACCATTTTAGCTGGTTGAGGATAATCGCAGTCATAGTTACTTATGCAAGTGACCATCTCATCTCGACTCACGAAACCTACCACAAGCTGGAATTTCATGAACTTCTGCAGCATGGCAAAAGGTACCTAAACCACCGGGAAGCAGAAAGACTGGTAAATAGTCGTTACATGTGCACTTGCATGTGAAAAAGAAAACGGCATAAGGAAGTATATGTTCTGAAGCACTGCAGCCACTCCAATGGTTCCTTTTTATAGAATCTGAATCCACCAACAGGTAAAGGAATATGAAGAATCTTGATAAGGTTTAGAAATGGTCCTTCTTCCCCTGTTTTTAGCGCCCTGCCTTCCTTAACATGGTGTGAACTCTTCAACAACCATCATAAAACAGTATTTTCTTGCTAAGGTGATATCATAAGCATGCTTAACTACTAAGATGGTAATTTGTTGGCTAGTTAGTAGTTTCTAGCTGCTTTACAAAAGTAAACAATGTTATGGCAGCAGTAGTTAGTTGGTCACCTTTTGTAGCCGTTGTATCATTGTCCCTCTGACTTTATATCTTTTTTTAGACTCTTTGAGGAGTGTTAGTATTGTTCTTCTGACTTTATATCTATTCTGTTGTCCATTAAATCACATCTTAATGATTCCTTTTGCATTAAGGATTTGGGCCCTTTAAAATATCTTTTGGGTTTAGAGGTTTCAGTCCTTGGTGGAAAGCATGCTTTCTATATCATGTTTCTATATATATACATTTTCTTTTGTATGTGTAATTGTGTGTGTATGGGTAGTTTTGCTATGTAATAAATTTAGCTATCTTGATAAGGAAGGAATAGCTAATATCATGTGCATCGAATCTTGGCCGCATCAAATTGTTTCCTCACTTTTCTTCTTTCTTTGTCGGTCTTCTCCCGCCTCTTTTTCTTCTTCCCATCTCACTAGTAGTAGTAGTATTATTATTCTGGTATGGCTATTTTTGATCATATATCAACAAAAATGTCCTTAAATGCAAGGGTATTTTGGTCTTTAATTATGAATTTTTTTTTAAAAATAAATATAAGAAATATGGTGGGTCAACTTACTTTGTATAAAAAAAGATCGAAATGTCAAATGACACTAGTAGTTGTACCCGTGCGATGCACGGACATATAATGTAAGCTAAAGATTAAAAATAGTGTAAAAAAAAGAGAATATAATAGTATATGAAATAATTAATGGCGTTGCTCACCCCTGTCACCTCTCACTCTCTCGATCTCTCTGCTTGCACCCATAAATTCTTGCACGCCTATTATATTCTCTTTTTTTACACTATGACTTCATATAAGTAACTATGACTGCGATTATCCTCAACCAGCTAAAATGGTTTACATAATCACCCTTACAGTAGGCAGATGGCTCATTTGGTTGGTAACTTGCTCACACATTAGGCGTGCTTAAAGAGATTCATGCTGAGCCAATGAAAATATACAGCAACAAGAAGGAGAGGAAGTGTTAAAGGAACCAAAAAGCAGTAGTATCTGAAATAAAAGGAACCCAAGGTTAGACTCAGCTTAGGATTTACTATATAACCATAGAAAGACACTTGTTTGAAGTTGTATAATGATCAACTTCAAATCTTCAATAAAGTTTTTCTAGCTCTGTTTATTACGGAGTACATTTTGAGGATCTATTCATATCATTACTATTCAATATAACTCATTTTTCAAACTGAAATTTCCTAAACCGTACTAACTTCACATCTTATGTTAGTGTCTTTAGTCATGCAGGATGTTACGAGTGGCATTTATGCACCAGCTGGGCCTTTCATGACAAAAAGAGTTATAGAAACTTTTCATTTCAATGTCACCAAAATTGATGACTCGGACTTAAAATTGCAGTGACATGGTACTATAGTCTATACATATAGACTATAATCCATAGGTAGTGAACTGGTATAAGCAGGGCAATCATAATTTCATTAACATAGCAATGAAAACAATCTCACATCAAATGAGGAAAATTTACCTGTCATTTTGAATGGCTGCTATTATAGGATTACCAGAACCTGGAAGAAACTTGGAAAAAGCAGCAGCATATACAAATAGCAAAAATGAAATGGACCCAAAAATGATAAGCATCCATCCTTGAGCTTGTGAACCAAACTTCGACAAAGAGGATAATTCCATTTTTATTTCCTAGCTGTCGCTTCTGAAGAATACTAGGCAGAAATCAGAGGCTGCGTACCCTTTGCATAAAAAATTTACACTTCATCTCTGGGTTGTTCCGACATTTTGTCAAACACCTAATCGCCAAGCGTCAGCTTGCGAACGGAGTGACTACTGATTCCGACTATGGAATCTTCAAAGGGTGGCTTAATTTTCTCCAACGGAGACTCTCAACCTGTAGCTATAATTGAGGTTTGGACGGAGAGTAGTGCGGCATAAGAGGCACTGCTGAAGCAATGCATGCACGCAGTAAGTTTGAGCAATTAAAAAATGTTCAAGACAAATAGAAATAAAAGGGTTCAACTATAAAATTTTATAGACAAATAAAACGTTAAAAGTATAAATTATATGACCAACTGGACACAGTATAAATTTAACAAATTTAGAAATTCATATATTAATAATTTCACAATTTGATATCAAATTATCAATCACAATTCACAGACGATATAAATTTAACAAATTTAAAATTCACAATTACACAATTTCATATATATATATGGATTTGGATACCCGAATTTTTTTACTGAAACGGGATAAATTTGAAGTGAGTGGACAAAAATATGATTATTTTAAAACTTGAACAACTCTAAAAAAACTCATTTGGGACTTGAGTTTCTGGTTTTTTTTTTTAAAAAAAAAAAAAAAGTCGCAAACGAGTTTGTCACCTTCTCGAAATTATTTTTTTGGTGAAATAGTGACAAACTCATTTGGGATTTACCTTTAAAAAAAAAAAATTTAAGTTCCAAACGAGTTTTTCCTAGGGTTGCCCAAGTTTTAAAGTGATCCTATTTTTGCCCATTCGCTTGAATTTTGTCCTATTTCAGTCAAAAGCCCCAAATTGGGTTAGGTTGTTGGCCAACTCTTATTGTTAATCAAGAGTAGAGTATGATCATAATAACAATAAAAGTGAAACGCAAGTTTGTAAGTACACTTCTGATAAAATAAATATGTAAATCCAATTTCACATTAGATGGATGGATAGATTCAATATTGAGATAGTACATGCTTATTTTTACATTCTCAATGATAATGTGCTCATATCTGTTTGGAAAGAAAAAATTAACCAGCTATTAATCTAATAAAAGTAATGGCTGAAACCAACTATGAATCTATTTCAAGAGCAATAAATTCTGGATCCACAAGTAATCAAGATTCAGTCACAATAGCTGTCCATCTTAGCTTTTGCAGTTACACCCAGCTTCCACTCACCCCAGCAAAAAGAAAATTAAGTAATTATCCAAGTAAATTATAGCTTAGTTTACCATGTTCTTGAGCATATTCTCAAATGTAGATAGTTTAATGCTTTCAATTTCTTTGTTTTTTATTAAGTTACTTAAGTAAAGTTAAGTACTGTTTCTAGAAAGCCATTGCCCAATGAGTCTTTAAGCCATTTTCAAGTTTTAGTGTTGTTCATCATATAATTTTGCTACAACTGGCACAGATATTTATCCAGATCAAAAACGTCATACGCAGAGAGGGAAAAAAAATTAAGCAAAAATAGGGAATAAAACTAAGGAAAGGAGAAAGAGATCACCGCTGTTGGCCAGTTCCATTCACATCGCCGCGGCGAGCCCGATGATGGCTAGCCGGCTGTTGATTCTCTCAAGGCCCGGACTGCTGAAAGAGAAGACGTCGCAGAGATCGGTGCTAGATTTCGCCGCACCTTTGGCTGCAGGAGAAAGAGGAGTTGGTTTAAGCGACCGGCGTGGTTGGTTGCTCTTTCAAAACATCTCCAACCCAAAACACCAAAAATTTACATAGACAAAAAGAATATTTTCAAATCAAATTTTATTTATCTCCAATTCATTACAAAATTATTTTACAATAAAATAATTTTGTTTTTCAAAATTTAAAAATTTATTAGTTCGATTTTTTGATTTTTTATTAGTTTAGTATAAAATATAATTCGTGTCTTTGTGATATAAATAATAATAGTTTAGTACAATTTTATTTTGTTAAAATTATAATTTAGATATTTTAATTTTTAATTAATATATATCAATATTAGTCTTATTTTAATTATCTTGATAAAAAAAATTTAAATGATATAATTTAATATTTAATAATATAAAATTTTTGTATAAATATTTAACAAAAGATATTAAAGCCTCCAAATAAAATAAAGGATATAAAAGAAATTAACAAAAAAAAAACAGTGGCAAAATATGGATAAAAATATCTTCTTTTTTTTTTTTCGTGGATTAACGGTGTTGCGCCATATTTGGCACAGCATTGTTCAGCTCTTCCCTCTCAAACAAACAAAAAATACTCTTAGCAAAAAAATATTTTACTTAAACAAGAAAAATATTTTCCATCCAATCAAACACAAAAAAATATTCTTCCCTCTCAAACAAAAAAAAAATAAATCATTCCTAGTCTCACACACAAGGAATTGTCCCCTTCTCAGCTCACAAAAAACCTTAGCTTTGTCATCTTCCCTCTCAAACAAAAACACTTAGCTTCGTCGTCTTCCCTCGCAAACTCCATCGTCTCAGCCCTTCCCTTGCTATCTCAGCCCTACGATCTCCCTTCATTTCAGGCTCTCAGCCTTCCCTCCGGTTAGTCGAGACATCTCTGCCGCCATCGAGACGTCTCAGCCTTCCTCTCGCTGTCACTCCTCCACTAAAGTTGTCTTTTCCCTACTAAATAATTGAATTTATATTTCCACTAATTTCTTTATATTCATAATTTCTTACCATTCAAAACAATTGAATCCATATTCTCACTAATTTCCTTTCCACCAACTAAAAAATGAATTCATTTTCCATATAATTTCAATCCATTCATCTTCAAGTGTTATATTTTCATCTTGACATGCTCATAAGTTTTTGCCCCAAATTAAAAAATAAAATAAAATAAAAACAAAGGAGTTAATAACTCCCATGGTCCCCCGAGTATTAGCGATATATCAATGGCGGTCCCTCGTCTTTTAAACGACCAGTTAGAGCCGTCAAAACGGGCTTAGCCCGTCGGGCCGGCCTGCCCCGCCCCCTACTAAGGTAGGGGGCGGATTTCGGAAATTGAAGCCCGCCAAAGGGCGGGCTTTTTTGGCCCGCCCCGTTAGACCCGCGGGCTTGACGGGGCGGGCCGCGGGCTTAGCCCGTTTTTTTTTTTTTTTTTTTTTTTTTTTTTTTTTTTTTTT
>NC_044927.1:6856088-6881469 GCF_003576645.1 Ipomoea triloba | reverse complement strand
GGCGGGGGCCCGCCTAGCCCGCGGGCCTTAGGCGGGGCGGACCGGGCCTAGAAGTTCCAGGCCCGCCAAAGGGCGGGCTTTTTTGGCCCGCCCCGTTTAGGCCCGCGGCCCGCCGGGCTTTGGCCCGCCCCGCCCCGCGAGCCCGTATTGACAGCTCTACGACCAGTATACGTCCTCCAAATTTTAAAAAGTTACCACCTGTAGTCCTCCGTTAAGTTGTCTCTCACTTAATGCCTTTTGACAGAAAAGTTAAAGGAGGACTACGGGAGTAACTTTTTAAAACTTGGAGGACTTCTATCGATTATTTAAAAGATTAGTGATCACTATTGGTATATCGCTAATAATAGGAGTAACATGGGAGGTATTAACTCAAAAACAAAGTGCTCGGCAGGCAGTGCAGACGTGCAGTAAGCCAGTGAGGGTAAGGAGAAGGACTTGCAGCTGCTCTCGTGTCCGGATAACGGGAAGTGATGAATTATGCAATGGTGGGAGCGAATAATGTGCTGAAAGGGACAACCACCTTCCTTCTGCTCTCTTCCTTTCGCCCTCTTCTTCCCTCTCCTCTCCGCATCTGCTTCCACGCAAACAACAAGGGCCTCAGACTTCCTCCGCCTGCGTTCTCACGCCACGCTTTCCCCTCCTCATTTCACAATGATTTGAGTCACAGCAAATTGGCGGTTGCATTCTCTGGAAGAAGACGGGGAGGATTTTTCTCCCAGTGTTCCTACAGCGACAGCACCGCCGCCACGACCTCTTCCTCCAAAGAGGAGGATGATAACTCCGCCTCCTCTGCTTCTAGATCGGTAGATTCTTCGTCTGCTAATCAGCCGATGCTGGAGATTAAGGACGCGGCCAACACCCTGGACATTAGGGTTGGGAAAATCCTTAGGGCCTGGAAACACGACGAGGCTGATTCGCTCTATGTTGAAGAGGTCGATATTGGCGAGCCCCAACCCCGAATCATCTGCAGCGGCCTTGTTAATTATGTACCCCTCCAACATCTTCAGGTCTTTGATTCTTCATTCAGCAGTTTTTTTTTTTTTTTTTTTTTTTTTTTTTAATTATATATATATATATATAAATTTGTTCAAATGTGACCGGGCGTCTTACACCACTCAATGTTAAGAAATGCACCATAATGAAAATGCATAAAAACACCTCATAACTCCCTGTTTCTAATTGTGATTCTGAACACTGTGCTGTTTCTAATTGTGCATTCTGAACATTGTGTTGTGTATTTTTTCATACATAGTGTGTGTTTTTTTGTGATGTGTACCTAATAGTGCATATTGTGTGGTGTATTTCTTAACATTTAGTGATGCGTTTCTTAACATTGAGTGGTGTAAACCGCACAGGAAGGCACGGCCACACCTGATTATGACCCTATATATATATATATATATATATATATATATATATAGTTTGACAGGATTAGCTATTTGGATATCACTTCTGAAATTGACAGATTGTTATCTCCGAAATCCCCTGCTCTCCTATTTCCTCATTGTTTTGGTCTCATTCCTATTTGAACTGTGGTCTTTTCACTTATGATTTAAATTCTAACTCATGCAGGACAGGCATGTTATTGTCCTTGCTAATTTGAAGCCAAGAAATATGCGTGGTGTCAAATCCTGTGGGATGCTGATGGCTGCTTCTGATGAGTCGCACCAGAATGTTGAGCTCCTCCTGCCACCTGAGGGTTCAGTTCCTGGTGAAAGGGTATGGTTTGGTTTGGATGATGAAAAGGACAAATTACCTGAGGCCGCAACACCGAATCAGGTACTATCTCAATGTAAAATGTGAACTTTGGTTGCAATGGCTAAATAATGGTTATGCAAAATCAGTAGTGTATGCTTCTCCTTAGCTGCTCAAGGCTGTCATAGGCTTATATATAAATTCAAAGAGAGTAGAGAGTGCTTCTCACACTTTTGAGCAATTTCACATTATTTTCGCCTATGATTGGTTGGATCAAGACCTTATATCTTGGTTATGTTGCTCCTCCTCCAACACTTGCTAAATATGGTATTGGAGGAAAGAGCACCCTCTTGAAAAGTCTAATGAGATAGATATTGCCCATTCGCCTATAAGGAAACCCATCATAAAATGGTGCTATATAACAAATTAACATTCCTTATCCTAGTTAGGCAGTGAAACTCACTCCTTTTCAATAAATCCATTGAAGTATTGTCAAACACCTTTTGGGTGCTTTCATTTAGTGAATAAAAGCCACTTGTTAAAATAATTAAATATATAAAGAAAGAAAGAAAGAGAAAATAAAAAACGAAGAAGAAAACCCTTCTGGAGCTCTCAAGTTCTTTCAAATTTCAACAACCAATGGATTAAAGAATAGAAACCTCTCAACACAACTTTGTGTGGCTACCATCACATTTCTGGGTTGCTAAATTCTCTTCTAGACTTCCCCCTCTTAGAATTTTGGTCATACCAACTGTTATTTACTTATTGCAGAAGTTTAATTGCCTAGGTTTCATGTCCTTAAGTAGGCATACTATTTACCAAGAATATTTTTAGATCCCCTCAACTACCTTATAGTGCGATCATAGTTCTCGTCCATATCAGTAAGCATCACTACATTCTCTACATATCTTCTTCTAATTAGGCAATTAGCAGAAGTTAGGGAGCGTTAGTTTTGCTTAGAATCTCAATGAAATCTCTGCAGAACCCAATAGTGAGAAAACCTCTGCATTTTCTCCTTTCCAAAAACCTTCGACACATATACTCAATACTCCTCCATTTTGCCTCCCGTTCTCTTTGTCTAGCATTCCCCCTCTCTGTTATTTTGGCCAAGGATCCTAGTGATATGTTGTCTCTTGAGCATCCCTGCAGAGAATGACTTAGAAAAGTTCTTTGATAAATTGATCCATTGTAAGGGGTGGTGGTGGTTGGGAGAGGGGTGGGGGGGGGGGGGTCGCCATTGACAGTGGATTTGGCATATTTTCTCTTCTGGCAATTTACATTTTACTTGTTGCAACTCTGCACCTTGATAAGAATGAAAATAATTTGGTCTTATAAAGTAGACAAGTTTCTCTTGTTAGAGCCTAACTATCAAGTAAAACAGGTTGTTTAATGAACTATTTATTCCTATTTTGCTGTAGTGTAATAATTCTTTAGCAACAATGAAATGCCTTATACAATGGTCCCTTATCTGCACATATTATCTGTGAAAGCTTTTACTTTTTTGGCTAGTTTTCAAGCCAATGTGTTTGCATATTGCATAGGAGGTTGGTTTTTATGGCTGCAACCTTTTCGTTGCTCATGCATCGTGGTTCCAAGTCTGTAGCTTTTGATTTTGCAACTGATTGGAACTTGTGAGTTGTGTGAGCAGGATAGTGATAGTTGTACTCAATCACTTCATGAGGTGACAGCATCTGATTGGCATTGATAGACATCAGCTTTTTAGTTGATGCCAATCAGCTGTTGCTATCTCATGGAGAAGTTGCACTAAATTCAGCGCAACTAGCCTCACCTGTGCCAGAAATGCTTGTATTCAAATTATGCTTACACTTGTCACAATTCATTCCTCTGCAGGTTCAGAAGAAAAAAATTTGGGAATTAGTGCAACCACATCTCAAAACCAATGACACTTGTGTTGCTATGCTTGGTTCATATCATATGCGAGCGCCAGCGGGTTTAGTGGTCTGCAGTTCATTAGCTAATGCAAGAGTGTCATAATAAAAATGAAGGCTTCACCAAGTTGATTTGTCAGTTGTCCTACCAATTGACAGGCTTCTAGCTTTTCGGCGGAATTGCTCATTATGAAAGAAACAAAATTAATGCTTTGTAATTTTTTCTTAGCTTTAGGGGGACATTTCTTCACAATACAGGGTGTGCAGCATATTAAATATAGCATTTAATTTGGAGAATGTTATATTCTTTAAATTTTTTGTATGGAATTTTGCCCTATTGATGTTTCTTTAGTGTAATTTACCAATTCTCGATTAGTACGTCTTCCTTTTGCAGGGGCTATGCTAATCTTCTGCATATCATTCCAATTTTATTGGATGTCTCTGAAGGATACGGGTAACTACTTGAGTATGAAAGGTTTTGACATTTTCACTAGTTACATATTTGGAATAAGATGTAATAAGTTGCAAACCTGGATTCTGTCAACTTTTCCTGGGAAATCCATTTGAATACAAGTATAAGTAAGCTGCATTCTACTACGAGTTGATTGGAACCTCAGATCTATACATAATTTGATCCTATATGCATACACTTGTACGAAAGCATATATATGTCAACCCTAATTGATATATTCATCTTTATCAGGACAAGCTGTTGTAGTTCTTCCCAACAACCTAGACAACTGAAGTCCTGAACTAAGAGCAGCATACAAAAACTCCCATAAAGGCATTAAATATAGCTGTCTTGTAAGGATTGACACAAGTTGTGAAAGAATAAATTAAAGAACATAAAAAGAAGGGAATGAAGAACATCTGGGATCATCATTTGGGTTCGACTTTTGCTGAAAGTGTGAACCCCCCGCTGTAGTCGAAGGCATCACTACTGTCATGAATCTCCTTTCTTGGTAAACCATCGTGGTGATAAGGGTGTGCAAGAACAGCTTTAGAGGATCCAAAGTCGGTGGCTGAGGAAGACGCGGATGTGGAGTTAGTATTTAGCCCATCGTTTTGTAGGATGGTTTCGAGGGCCTTCACCGCCTCGCTCATTGTTGGCCGGTCAGCAGCTGATTCTTCCACACATTGCATTGCCAACTCTACGAACTTCCCAAACCCCGAAAGGTTTGTGGTTGCGTTTCTAATGCTAGGATCCATCATATTTCTTAATCCGAAATGTTCGTCATTGTCCTTATTCATCATCATTTTCACCTCCCGGACAATGTACTTGCCCTTTTCAATTGGTTGCTTGGCAGTGATCAGTTCAAGCATGACAACACCAAAACTGTATACATCACTTTTCTCAGTTAACTGCTGAGTCATATAGTATTCAGGATCCAGATAACCCTGCAATCGAAGTTTAGGAAGTCATGCAAGAGAAGATTGAGAGGTACGTGTAAAATGAATCCTCACATACATTTTGGCACATCTTTCATTTTAGTTTAGTACTACTCACCAACGTGCCTTTAACTTGGGTTGATACATGACCTTTGGTGCAATCGCTTACAAGCTTGGACAAGCCAAAATCAGAAACCTTTGCTGTTAAATTTTCATCCAGTAGAATATTAGTGGACTTCACATCTCTATGAATAATAGGGGGATTGGCTAAGTCATGTAGATAAGCTAATCCTCTGGCTGAACCAAGAGCAATTCTGAGTCTCCTCTTCCAATCAAGATAAATGCCCGTTCTTCCTGTCATGCAAGTCAATATATTCCGTTAGTCTTTCTTTCTTTCTTTCTTTCTTTAATTTATTTTAGTAAACCACTAGTTACATTGTCCCAAAATTTGCATACTTGGGATTACTTCAGAGAATACATTTTAGCTTACCTGACAAACTTTCCCTTAAGCTTCCATTTGACATAAACTCGTATACCAACATTTGTTCTCCTTGTTCAAAACAAAACCCCACAAGGCCAACGAGGTTCTTGTGATGGACACGTGAAAGCAATTCAATTTCAGTTTTGAACTCCATTCCTCCTTGCATTGATCCTTGTTGAGCTCTTTTGATGGCCACCACTTGCCCGGTTGAGAGCAATCCTCTATAGACCTAGGCATCAGAGGAGATTATAGATAAACCCTAAATCCGACAAGTTGTTGCCTTCCTTATAAACTGCAACATCATACATACCTTGCCATATCCTCCAGAACCAACCTCATTGCTTTCTGAAAAGTTGTTTGTACATTTCTTGAGTTCATCATAAGAGAACCATCTGGCCCCTTTCAGTTGGGGCACGCCACCGCTGTCTTTGCCACTTGGAGCCCAAGATCCTGGATACAAAATATCAAGCAGCCAAGTCAAACCCCGAGATTTTAACAAAATGTCCATTATGCTTTTTCGATAGAGTATAAGAGTTACCAAAAGGTCTGCTCATTCCAATAGCTCTTTCAGCACGTTTCTTTTGCTGAACTGCATAAATCCCCAGGCCAACAAGCAATAGGACCAAAAAGGAACAACCAACCGCTATTCCAATAATCACCCTTGAGCTTATGGAAGTTCTTACATGCTCGGCTGAAATAGCCAAATTTTTAGTCAGATTTTCTTTTCATAAGACTTCACATTTGTAATACACTTTTGACTCATTGTTTTATACCTGGAAAAGTGTAAGGAGATGCTATGAAATAGTAAGGTCCAAATTCTGGAGGTGGCTTATATGTCTGATTACTTAAGGAGAATCCGATCCTCTGAACCTCTGATCTATTAAAATACATTCCTGTGGATGGAAAGAGTTCCAACTGCACCTGAAGATAGTCATCAATGTTGAAGAACGGGTTCTGCAGAGAAACTGAACCAGGGGTGAGTCCTAGTTTTACCCAGAGACTCATTTCAAGAGAGTGGAACAGTTCAACACTGGACAACTCCCTGAACGAGGGTCCTCTGAAGTAAAATGTTCCCTCGTATGGATAAGCGCAGTCACAACTTTGCGGGCTGAGTTTTTTATCAGAGGGACAGGATTTGCTTCCGCAGTTTGCCAGGCTGGTAGAGTACGGCTTTGTAGCTTGTTGCTGAAGGTGGCAGTAATCGGTGTTAGCTAACGCAGAGGTGCAAACTGGGTTTCCTATCAATCTGAAGAATGAAATGGAATGAGCAATCTGAGAGGTAATAGTTCTCATCAAAATGATTGATTGATTAATTCTAGGTTGAATTCCCTTACATCAATGTATTTTTGTATCCCGAGCCAAGTGTTACAGCTGATATCTCATTGTTCTGGAAATCCACAAGTTGTAATTGCTGACCTATGCTGCTGCCCATATTCAAGGTATCATTAAAAGCATTGTTCCGCAGTTTCCTGTCAAAAGGTTTTGAGGCATTTCTATTATTTCGTTTTGTGGAAAAACAAACTGAGTTTCCTCTTTTGTGTAGCTTACTGGACTTACACTTGTTGAATCTGGGGGAAAGCGAAGAGTTTCTGTGGCACTGGTCCTTGAAGTGAGCCATATTCAATCACCCTGAGCAGTAGACCATGTATACTTGTCACTTGAAATCGATACAAAGAAGGAATTGAAGAATTCAGTCTAAATTCATGAGATTGCTAGTACTGACAGAGTGGTGAGTGACTGTAAAGATGAGAACCAATCTGGAGCTTCTGACTGCCTGAAGGAATTGTTGCTCAAATCCCTGTGAAGAGATCGAAACAATGTTTCAGATATCTGAAAATCTAGATTTGAGTTGGGAAAACGATAATATGGAAATTCCAATGCAATTACACATAATTAAGGGAGTTCATTCCATTCAGGTCTGGAAGTCGGCCAGAGAGCGTGTTATGTGCTAAGTTCCTGCCGGGGGAAAGAAATATAAGAACAAAGGGTATTTAGGCCAAGCACTTGCAGAGTCATTCAAATTTGAAAAAAAAGTCTTTCTGTTTTTCCGATGGAGAATTAAAGGTACTCACAATTCTATCATGCTTGTCAGGTTGTTGAGATTTGAAGGGACACTACCATTAAGGAGGTTTCTATCAAGCCGGCTGCACATTTGAAGTTACATGAGTACAAATCAAACAAAAACTAAGAAACCGGAAGCATAGGTATGAAACTGCAGGTGAACTTTCGATGGTTGATGTACTCACAGAACCTCAAGTGTCTGAACTAGTCCTATCGTAGATGGTATACTCCCGCTAAATTGATTTCCATCGAATAGTCTGCCATTTCAGAATCATAGATTATCAGAGAAGGCCACTCAAGGTTAGACAACATATATTCTTTCTTGACTAACTTACACATGTATGAGCACCATGTCAGCGCTAAACAGGTTGGCGGGAATTGTGCCTGAAAGCTGGTTTTTGTTGAAATGGCTGCGAAGCTTTGAAAATCAGACTCTTGCTGGGGAAAAATAGACATATAGAAAACCAATGGCGAGGCTTGAAATAGAATAGTTCACTCACAAGTGTTTTGCCTTTTTCAGAAGATCCAGTCCAGGATCTTTCCCCGTTGAAACGGGGAGAGATCCTGTCAACTGATTATCTGCCAGGTCAAGCCAGTAGAGTTTGGAGAGATTACCCAGAGTCGCTGGAATTTCACCCGTGAAGTTATTTGAGTTGAGTGCTCTATCGAGGAACCAACATTGAATTAGTTGCAAAACAACTACAGGTATCAATCAACCTATTTCTCAAAGTTTTTCATGTTCTTACAAGAAGGATAATTCTGAAAGTTTCCCCAGTTCAGCAGGTACACTGCCACTAAAGCTACACCCAGCAAGAATTCTGAAAAGAAAACAAACCCATTACTCTTAATCAGGAATAGAGTTGATCGTCAAGATCAGTTCCGAGTTTAATTTGGATCTTACAGTATGCTTAGTTTCTGCAGATCTCCAATCCTCGGAGAAATGGAGCCTGTGAGGCCTCGGTTAAATGACAGGTCTCTGCAAAACAATTAAGTTCACAACAAACAGGAGGTTATTACTTCACAAACTAGTGCAGTTGTGCTTTATCGGATTAAAAACTGCTCCAAAGAAGAGAATGTTACTGGTCTCATGAAAACTCACAAGGATATTAATTCAGTAAGACCCCCAATATCACCATTTAGTTTTCCTTTCAAACCCATAGTTGACAGTCCCCTGAAAATGCAATTAGTGAACAAATCCACTCAAAATTTTTGTGCAAAACATATTGACAAGGTCTGAAATGATGACTCAACAGTACAGTACTTACAGTGCAGTGACCCTGGAGTTGTTGCAGGATACTCCTTCCCAGGATCCTCCACAAGGATCATCGGAGTCGTCCCAACTTGGAGGCGTGTTTTGCCACTGGTCTTTCAGAGAGGTGAGCACAGCTACTGCACTTGAGTGTGGTACTTGGTTAAAAATTAAAGGAGATTTCATAGTTCTATGAAGCTACAAGAATGGCAATATATATGCAGAAAAAGAAAGTGCAATGCAATGCTGCTAAGTTAAACTCTAAGGAAGCAGAAATGGTAGTATTTAAATATCAGAGTAGAGATCAGGACTGTTTTGAAAATCATGTTATTATCCTGAAATGGCAATGCCCAAACAGGGTTTACCACAACTTTACCATTCAGGATGCGACAAATATCGGCAACCTAGGCTGGTTTACCTCAACTAAGATGGCCAAGGAATAAGGATACAAACTTGTAACCGTAACCATAAGGTTACGAGTTCGAATCACAGCCTTCATGGTTTGAGCCAGTCAGCTATGGACAACCTAAGCTGGTTTACCTCAACCAAGATGGTTAAGGATACAAACTTGTAACTATAAGATCACGAGTTCGAATCCCAGCTTTCTTGGTTTGAGCCAGTCAGCTACGGGCAACCTAGACTGGTTTACAGTTTACCTCCTTGTGGTCCTTTGTTGACTAGGATCACAAGGTAGAGTTTACCCAATGTACACCCTCAGGTAGTAACTGCGGGTTTCTCTCGTCAAACCAAAAATGTGACAAATCTCAAATATACTCAAATACAAATACATTTGTGGGTGTTGAAGATATAGTAAGAGTACCATCCCGAGAGTCTGTCTCGGCGAATATGAAGTGAAAAGATGCAAAGAGGATGAAGCAGGGGAGCAGCAGCCGGAGGGTTGCCATGGAATGGAATGTGCACACGCATGCACTCTCTCTCTCTTTCTCTATCTCTCTCTTTGGTGCAGATGAGAGGAGAGCTTGTAAGAGTTTGTGTGGTGTTGTTTAGCAAATGGAATGGTTATTAGGTTCCTTCAAGTATAGTGTACTGGGCGGTGTGATGAAGAGTTTGAAAAAGTTGGCGAGTGGCCTATTCTATTCTATTCTATTCCACTTCATTCAATCATATATCTTGTCTTCAAATTAAAGCAAGAAAATTCAACCAACTCAACAATCCTCCCACTATAGGCTTTGCAATGATTGTTTCTACCCGCTGCTGCTCATCATAATCATCCTCCTTTGCCGTCTTTCCCCTCCCAATAATAACTACAAAATATCATTTAGCCCAAGGGACCCTCCACTTTGCATAATAAGCTTTCTTCATTTCCCACCATTTTCTCTTACCTAGTACAAGGAAAATGGTTGAGTAACTCTCAATCTAAATATGAAATATCTCTGATTACTTAACTGTTGAATTATGTCACTCCTAATCCCACAAATATTCCATCACAATACGCAAAAATTTGTGTAAGACTGTCTCATGGATTCCTGTTCGTGAGATGGTTGTGTCAAGGTAAAAATGTAATACTTATACCGAAAAGTGAATACTAATCAAGAATAAAGTGTTTGTTACTTTTACATTTTTCTTCAAAAGTATTACATTTTTTCTTATAAGTAACAAACACTTTATTCCTGAGCATACGTATTACATTTCCAACTTTACTCGATCAATCTTACGGATAAATCATCAAAAACACTTTATCCTTATGAGACGGTCACTCATCACAATAAATCACATTAGATGAATTTTTTATTTTTATTTTTATTTTTTTTTACCGCTAAAGCATATGTTATATTACTTATTTATTTATTCAGATAAAAATTATGTTGAATGATTACAAATTAGTCGCTTAGAATTAATGGGGGTGAGAAAACATCATATCGATCTAATAAATCATATTGATTACAAATAATTAAACTTTATTATAATTTTGATTATTGATTTTAGGGGTAATAAAGGTTAAATAAGCCTCCACAATATTAGAAAAGTGTAATTAGACCATTCAATTTTTTATGAGAATTACAGACTCTATTATAATGCAGTCAATATTGTCTCTATTATTGACTCAAACTCACTCCCTTCCATATGGGAGTCCAACCGGGTGATACTAGACCACAAGGTCTTGCCATTGGACCCTTCAACTTAAAAAGAGAAGATCCAATTAGATATAAGAACATGAATTTATGAAAAAAGTGCAATTAGTTAATTTTGACATATTATTGTAGGTAAATTTTGAAATAATAATATTAATAAAAACAACAATAATAATAATACAGAGTAATTATTATTATTATTATTAAAATGCTATTTACCCCTCCTAAATTTCTCCCAATATTTTTCACTCTTGATGTGACTTATATAATTATATTCATTGGGTGTCATGAATTGGTTAACTCCACACACTTTTAATTAAATACAGAGTACTAAATAATCCAATTAGGTGTTGCCACATCAAGAGGGGAAATTGAGAGGGAAGTTTTTAGGAAAAATTCCCAGCATTACAAAATTTAAAATATTTTAAAAAAACAAGAACTTGGTGCAATGTGAGAGTGTTTATCTTGTGGATTGGATTATGAAAGATATTGATATATGCTTAATCAATTAAGGATCTAAGCAATTAAGTTAGCTTTGGCATAACAAAAATGAGTCATCTTAATTTCAAAACGATTAAAAAGCTTACGAGGAATGGTTTGGTAGGAAGTTTACTGGATCTTTGCTATGAAAAGAAAGGCTTATGTGATGCATATTAGAAAGGGAAGTAGGATCACTTCACATTCAAAGCTAAGTCACATCCATAAACAACAAGGTCATTGAGTTTAATGCACATAGATCTATTTGGATTAATAGATCCCCCAAGCATACGCGGGAAGAAGTATACACTAGTTGTACTACTTGAATGATTTTGCACAACATAATTGTTGAGGATGAATCTGACAGTGTATTTAATTGGGTAGACGAAGAAATTGGATCAACAATATAAGTGTCACAAGGCTCAACTGAAGAGTTTCAACCATATTTACAAAGAAATTCCGACTTACATGACTCGCAATTGCATCATCAACTTCACTCAGATTTGGTTGAACATATACAAAACAACAACAACAATTAATTTAAATAGAGAAAATAGTCAAATAAATCGCTAAATTTTACATGAAAAATCAATTAGGTCCCTAAACTTTCAAAAAGTGCAATTATACCCTTTAACATTTTACATTAAGACAATCAAGTCCAAGAATCGGTAAATGATCTACTATTATAGGTCATCTAGGTTCCGACATCATCTCTGGCAAAAATCAAGTGACAATCGAACCGTCGCCGGATACCAGAGAAGGCGACCAACTGGCTGCTTTCCTCGGCGGAAGGTGAGTGGTCGCCTTCTACGGTAGATGGCAACAGACGACAATTCGACCAAAACCGGATTTTTGTCAGAATCGAAATGACATGTAATAGCAGGTCATTTACAAGTTCTTTGACTTTATTGTCTCAATATAACATGTTAAATGGTGTAATTGCGCTTTTTGAAAGTTTAGAGACCTAATTGACTTTTCAGATAAAGTTTATAGGCTTATTGATCCTTTTTCATTTGAATATAATGTATTTAAATTTTTTAGGCACTTCAATTTTTTTTTAACAACAGTGTAGTAGGTTTTAATTTTAAGCAAATAGTAGTTTAATTTTATTATTATCAATTAAATTTAATGTTGGTATGTTTATTTTAAAGAATTAATTTTTATTATAATTACAATTTTAAAATTATACGGAATAATAAATAAATAAATAATTAAAATATAGTTTAGATAAAATGATTTCTCTACGAAAAATTTGTAAAAAATTCAAATCATTGAAAAGAAAGGTTTTGAGATTAAGTGAGATAGTAGATGTTGAGTCGGATGCAAAATTAGGGTGCGTTTGAAAATCCAAAAAATAATTTCTTGGATTTTTAGTGTTTGGCTAGAGGGGAAAATGAAAGTCAATGAAAAATATGGGTGTAGTCAATGGAAGATAGAGGGGATTTTTCGTAAAATGACTTCATTTTTTTTTTTTTTGAGAGAGAAGTCATTTTCCATTTATAACAGTAGAGCATCCAATCAATCGCCGCCGCCACCACCACCACTACCATCCCACCACCCACCACCTACCACCACCACCACTATCATTGTATATTTTAAATATTCTAAATTAAAAATAATTATACTCATTTTTCAGAAAATGAACCAAACACACCAAGATAATTTTTCAGAATGTAACCAAACGCTAAAAGAAAAATACTTTTTAGAAAATGACTTATTTTCCTAAAATATTTTCCAAAATAATTTTACTACTTCCCGAACGGACCTTATTATTAAATCATAAATTTTAATCATCTAAAGGACTTAATTAATTTATAACATAAATTCCTAAACCCTAGTTCTTAAACGTGTAAAAGTAAGAAGTACAGAGCCTGGACATAGAATCGCAGACTGCAACAGGCCATTCGCCATGGGTGCAATCCACCATTATGATTTCTGAAATCTCAGCCTCCGTCTACCAGCGTCGCCGGCCGCCGACAGCCTCTCCTAGCGCTGCCTCACCTCCCCGTCCGCCGCCAACGACCAGCCTAGCCACGCCTGTCGCTGCCAGCCCTGCCGTCCTTCCGACACTCCGGCAAGAAGGTACTTAGGAATATTTTATATATTGTAATTTACTAATTTTCCATATGATGATAAAAATGTTGATATCAATATTGTATTAATGAATAATTTTATGTGTTCTGTATATCAGTGTTTGAATTTTTATCTGGAGTAGCTCTGCGTATATGATTCCTTGAACTTTGACTAAAAGCTCTTAGTAAATGCAGGCAATTTTTTTTTTTTGAAACATTTTTGTTTTTTCCCCTCTGGATCTCTTCTGATCTTTACTGTTGGATCTCTTCCAGTACACATAGTGTAGAGCTTCATCTTTGTTATGCTAGTTAATGATGCCCTACTTGTGCTTGTGGCTGACTAAACATCTCATTTTTGCTTCTTAATAGCTTGATAAGAGCTGCAAAATCAAATAATTCCTTCCAAGTAAATGAAATTTCTCCTGTAATTCATTGTCTCTCTTCATCCACAAGCCATGAAGCTTCTTGCAACTTTTCGATCCTCCATGGCTCTTCGTGGAATAACAGGACCTTTGCAATCTCGCTCTTTCCAACCTGATTTTGTTCCGAGAGATCCAAATGCGGTGCCTAGAAGATACAAATACCCTGCTGTGTATGATCCATATGGCCCTAGACCCCCGCCTTCCGATAAGATCATTCAGCTTGTGGAACGGATTGCTGGCCTCGCACCTGAGGAGCGCAAACAAATTGGCCCTGTACTTAGAGAGAGATTGAAGCATCCCATGATGAAACCTATTTCGGTAGAAGGCATGGATTTTGGTGCTGCTGGAGCTGGAGCTGGAGCATCAAAGACCGAGGAGAAGAAGGCTGAAAAAACAGTGTTTGATGTTAAGCTAGAGAAATTCGATGCAGCTGCAAAAATCAAGGTGATCAAGGAGGTACGTGGCTTTACAAATTTGGGATTGAAGGAAGCCAAGGATCTAGTAGAAAAGGTACCCGCAACTCTTAAGCAAGGGGTCACCAAAGAGGAGGCAAATGACATAATAGAAAAGATCAAAGCTGCTGGAGGAGTTGCAGTGATGGAGTGATGGGCGGGGATTATGTTCTTCCTAAGGACGACGAAAATGAAATGAACCTTCCTTTCTTGGATGATTGTTTTGCCAGAGGCATGAAGAAGAGCATTTAAATTCAGCCATTGGAATTGTTATGCTTTTGGAGATAACTTTTTTCTCTTCCAAATAAACATGGTTTCTAGATATTGGCTGGTCTGGCAAAGCCGATAGTCATGAATAGTGGATAATTTTATTATCTACTCCAATTTATCCATTATCAGTTTGAAAAAACTAAATGCATTGTGCAATCTGTTATGTTGAATAATTACATAAATTTCACTGATAGGATTTTTGTAAAATTGTAGGCAGTGTGTATTTGATGGGGGATGCAGTTGATGAACTGAGAATGAAGTATCCCTCAAAAAAAAAAACTGAGAATGAAGTATATTTACATCCTCTTGAAAAGATTGGTTGGTTCTAATAACAAAAATGCATATCATGTCTCACTTCCTTTCTGCTGCCACTGATGCTGAACAGCATGTTCTACCATGTAAAAGAATGATAATGAATGCAATTTATATCTGGAAAGGGAAACATGGTCTGGAGAGTGAAGAGATACAGAGATTGTATGCTGCATATATCAAGCAACTGAAGAAAATGAGATATACCGCTACTGTTTTTCAGTGGTCGAAAGGTTAAGTGTTGGTGTAGAAGATCTCAGCCTTAGGGCAAAAAGCAAGCACTCACCCTGCATTACTGAGACACATCCTACAATTTACCTCTTTTTACAATCCCCACTCCTCATAGTTTATGTACACTATGTACAATAATGTACATTATTTTTAACACGTAATGCACATTATATTAGCTCGTTTCATTATTCTAACATGTAATGTACATTATTTTAACACATAATGTACATTGTTTATATCCATAATATTCACGACGATATTTTGGACCGTGGTCCACACAATTAACATATAATTTGCTCTGTAGACCGGCCTACAATAATTTGCACAAAACATTTTTGAGTAAGTTGCATGTTCATGGAAAATACAAGGATATGATTTTGGTTTTTTTTTTTTTATTTAAATTTCATTAAAGATATATTACCATGATTTACATGAATACTAATGAAACTAAGAGGTGGTGAGTTCATAATATCACATATAAATCTAGTACAGATTAACTCTTAACTTTTGATCAGAGTTTGAAGACGCAATAATGACTATGCGAAGCAATATGTGGAACATAATTGATTATCGTTAAAAAAACTGCTTTCGTATAACTAAAATGCAAAGGCACTTTCACTTGCGGGGATAGCTCAGTTGGGAGAGCGTCAGACTGAAGATCTGAAGGTCACGTGTTCGATCCACGTTCACCGCATTTTTGTTTCCATTAGTTTTCAATGTAAAGCATATGAATATTGGTTTAATATATTTCAACAGATAGCGTATACAACTGTTCCGTTGTCGTCCAGCGGTTAGGATATCTGGCTTTCACCCAGGAGACCCGGGTTCGATTCCCGGCAACGGAATTCAGTTTTTCAAATGTAAAACTGCAATCTTTCAGTTTATTTGTTTGTTTTAATAAATAACATTACGACAATGGTTCATGGAGAATGGTTCAGCCTGTCATCCAATGACTGACTGCAAAAATGGTTCAAAAATTTGTAACACAAGCACACACAATGTTTGTTGTTGAAACGTTTGTTAGTGAAGATTTGGATTACACAACAGCACAAGTAACTGAGCTAATAAATAAAGGGGAGAGATTTGTATAGTAGTTCAATATTGGTTAGTAATCTTGGTATATAGTCTATTCTTCTACTTTTTTATTGGGAAGAAATTCATCAAGTAATTTGTTACTACACAATCACAATAATGAATTAGTTTGTACTTTGATCATGAAGTTAGTCACAAAATATTACTCTCTCCGTCCCATTTTGTTTGTTTGGTTCGATTAATGAGAATCGACTGAAGTTAATTTTAATTTTACTTTTCATAATATTAAGTTTAGTATTAATATATAAAATTTATATATTTAGAAACAACATTAAAAGTATTATTAAATACAAAAAATCAAATTTAAAAATAATCAAAAATTACTAAAGAAATGTGACAGAGGAGTAGCTTTTTACGAGTGATACCAACTTGTTACTTGAGCTCTTTTTACTTAGCACCCTAAGCATAGTAGTACGTCTCCAAATATCAACCACATATTGTGAAGTTGTTCAACTTGTGTTGACTCAAATAACTTAATATAGATTGATTAATTGTTGAGTCTAAAGTTTTGCTTGATGTAGGTTTTAACACTTAGAAAATGTTTAACACAACATCAAAATATTAAAAAATATTATCATATGCTCATCAATTGTTTAATCAATCAAAAATATTATAATCAACTTCATATATATATGTGGTTACTGATTAGTTCGAATACATCGTGAAACTAAAATAAGATCAACTTAGGAAGGTCAAATTTATTCCTACCTCAATTCGAAATTAATCTATCTATATATATACACACACACTTTAACAACATGTTTGGTTTATAGAATGAATTTTAAAGGAATGAGAATAGTATTTCATAGGTAATGGAATATGTAAGGAATAGAATAGGAATTGTATTCTATTGTTTAGTTCGCCGAAAGAATAGACTTTAAGAATGTAATTTCAATGTTTGGTTAGTTTAAGGAATATAAATGGAATGTGTTTAAAAGACATAAATACCCATATATAAAAAATGTATTATTATTTTTTGAAAATCAACTCATAACTTAGATTAATAAAAATGTATTATTATTATTATTACTTACATTTTTAATATATATAAGAATTATAATATAATACAAAAGGGTATATAAAAGCTATTCTCAAATACTTGGGAATAACTAATACTAGGGGGTCCCCTAGGAATGACTATTCCCCCTGCAAAGGGAATAGCTTATTCATGGGAATGCTATTCCTAAGAATAGAATGACGAACCAAATAGTGGAATAGGTCTATTCCCGGAAATGGTATTCCATTCCCGACCTATTCCATGAACCAAACACGCTGTAAGGGTTTATTAATAAGTCTCAATCTATCCAAGTCAAATTCTCCTTTGTTGGATGGTTCAATTCTTAGTGACTAACACTGTGTGTAAGAACCAGATTTAGAGCAACTTTGGTTTTTGCACAACATTTTAGGAAACCAAGTAGGAAAGAGAGAAAAATGGAAGAGAAAAAGAAAAGGAAAAAAGTATATTCTGACAACTAAAAAAAAATTAGAAAAAAGGAATCAACGGCAGCTAAAATGTCAGAGTGGCTGCCAGTTGGCGGCCACTCTGATGCGCCCCTAGCTCTCCACATGCTTGTGGGGTGCTCAGTGCGCTCCAAACTTGCAAGATGTGTGTGTTTGTTTATTTTTTTTTCTTCTCCTGCAAAAATCATGTATTTGTAGGAAAAAAAACCTTAAAAATCAGTGTTCCCATCTGCTAAAAAAGCTTAGCAATAAGATTTATCTCTGAAAAATTCAATAAAAATCATATATGTAGATGCCCTTAAGGTTCTAACAAAGAGAGTGGTTGGTATAAGAATCAACTATAGTGATTCTGATTCTTATACCTACCACTCTCTTTGTTAGAACCTTAAGAGCATTTACATACATGATTTTTTTTTAGATTTTTGCAGAGAAAAAATTGGTTGTTATGTTTTTGAAAAGATGGAAACACTTATTTTTGAATAGGTTTTTCTCCTACAAATACATGATTTTTACAAGAGAAGAAAAAAAAACACACACACATCTCGTGCGTTTGAAGCGCACTGCGCGCCCCAACATACGCGGGGAGAGCTGGGAGCACGTCAAAGTGGCCACTCTGACATTCTAGCTACCGTTCAAATGAGAACCTATTCCCAGGTGAGAGAACTTGTGGTCTAATTTGAGCTCTTTATTTGAAAGGATCTGGTGGTTATGATTTATTGACTATTTATTAGCTTCTTTTTTTGTTGTTGTTGTTGTTGTTGTTGTTAATTATTCAATGCGAGAGGGATAATTTGGTAGTTTTTCTCATTGTTACTTTTAGATAGTTTCTTTATATAAAATTCTTCGGTGATTTTAAGAATTTTATCGGTCCTTTTCCTTTGTTCTTCTTTGATTTTTTTTTTTGTTGACATCAATGATGACTACTCTGCATGACTTTATGCTTGTTCTCTTTATTTATTTATTTTTGCGATTCATTAGAGCATGCTATTTTGGTTATGCAGTTTGACTGGTCAAATTCGAGCTCAATTTCGAGCTCGAGCTTGAGTTCGAAGTCAAAATTTTGACGATTCATTGAAGTATGCTATTTTGGTTATGCAATTTGACTGGTCAAATTTGAGCTCGAGCTTGAACTCGAAGTCAAAATTTTGACATCAATTCAAGCCAATCGAGTCGAGCTCCAACTCAAGCTCAACTTATCAAGTCAATCGAATCGAGCTATATAAAAAATTGCCGAATGACAGCCAGCCTACCCGAGCACAGCTAGAGCTCGGGTTGTTTGCATCCCTAACTCAGCATTTAACTCTCCTGTAATTCTGTAAATAATCGAACTGTTGTCTGTAGGGTTCAAAATTGGGAAAACTTTACTAAAAGACTTTTTGGGCGATTCAGAGTTCAGCTTCTTCAATCAAACCTGTCACTGTAAGGCTGGAAAAGATGCGCAAACAAACACACACGACCTAGAATAGACGCATACCCGTTCCGTTGATGGATCCCAAGGGCTCAAATCAGCAGGAGGAAGATGAAAGGTTGTCGAACATCCCACACCCCACCAGCAAGGCGATGATGAATACGAGCAACAACACGGATGAGAATAGTAATAAAAGAGCCGTAGCAGAGGTCAAAGACTTTCAGATTATGGTGGCCGACAAAGAAGAGGGCGGCAAGAGGCAGCATCAGTTGGCTCCCCCAAAGCGAAGCTCCAATAAGGACAGGCACACCAAAGTGGAAGGGCGAGGGAGGAGGATTAGGATGCCTGCTCTCTGCGCCGCCAGAATCTTCCAGTTGACCCGAGAATTAGGCCACAAATCCGACGGAGAGACCATTCAGTGGCTCTTACAGCAGGCGGAGCCGTCGATTATTGCGGCAACGGGGAGTGGGAGCATGCCTGCCTCGGCCTTGGCGGCCGCCGGAGCTTCAATTTCTATGCCTATGGCTATAGGGATGGGATTGCATAATCAGAATTTGGATGAATTGGGGGCTCAAGTTCAGATAGGGGCCGTTGATAGTAATAGTAGGGCCGCTTGGCCATTAATTGGTGGGAATTTAGGGAGACACCATCATATGTCCACGCCGGGACTATGGCCCCCAGCTGCCGCTTTTATGTCATCACCATCCTCATCTTCTTCAACTTCTACTACCAATTTGGGAAACGAAACTTCAAATTATCAGCACAACAAGGGTGGATTCCCCGGTTTTGACCTACCTTTCACCCAAATCAATCCCATGAGTTTTACCTCACTTTTAAGTGCCACTAACCCTCAGCTTCCTGGTTTGGAACTTGGGCTATCACAAGATGCTCATATAGGGGCTTTAAACAATCAAGCCTTGACCCATATTTATCACCAGCAGCAGCAGATGGAACAGCCCAGAATGCAAGAACAGCCCAGAATGCAAGAACAGCACCAACCCTCTCCTAAGGATGATTCTCAGGGATCAGAATAGTTGATATTCTTTATACTATATTATAGTATGTGTTTTACTACTTGTGGATAGCATGAGTGACTTGTATATATTGTATACTGGCAGAGAGAAGGGTATACATTACACCTTAACTACTTGCCTTGAATTTACCACTCATCCTCCCCTTGGAACTTCAGGTGCTTATTTCTTGTTTTCTTTATTGTTCTACTACTGTATATTGTTTATTTCTCTCTGTATGGAGATTTAGAGGCTGTCTATCTATGTTGTTGTTATATATAGAGCCACTTCTGCTCTGGATTTTGCAGGTGAAACATTGCCATTCAAGTAGTTTGCATTTGCACTTAATGTTATGCTTGTTTCAAGAAGTATGTTGGTTACCGTTAATCTCTTGCACTTGAATGCTGCGTACCTTTCCGCATTTGGATATGAGTAGAGTGTCTGTCAACTACATGTGAAATAGATCTAGTATTACTCAGTCAGAATTATCCATTTTCTCTGTATGTATATGTGGTGTTTGATTGATTCATGTTCCTATTCATTCTTCATATTTGCAGCTCTCATGCCTTTCTTAAATTTCGCATACTTCTGTGGCCTTATATGAGTCGGAGCTTCAGATCAATAGCTACACTATCTTTCATGTCATATCTTGCTATTGAATGCATTCATTTACCCTTGAGCTTTTGCATTAATCTTGTGTTACCACAGAAAGTAGGTGTTTGGAACAACTTTTAAGTTTTAACAAGTTAGTGTGTACTCTTCTGGCACTTGGTCCAAAAACAACATACCTTAGAATTGTGAGCTCACAATCCAATTATTAGGCTTTATGCTTTATTTACACATAAAATACTGAAAACTTCTATTAGCAGAGTAAAATTCTAAAGGCAAGTAATGCAAACTTGAAGAGCGTTAATCTGACAGTGGGTGAGGGAGTGTGAAATTTTGCCTCAATTTTGTGAAAGATAAGTTTCATTGCCATTTACGGTCTAGATAGATATCCCTGTAGCTAAGATGAATATTTGATCTATCTGGCACCCATATTTTGAATTAGTTTGAGCTATTGATCTCCTCAATTTAGTTTGAGCTCATTTTCTTTTTTACACCTGTACTGATTGATTCTGACCATTGATCCATCAAAGCAAAAAAAGTTGCTCTTACCCTCTGCCTTGTTGGATTCACTACTATGTAGTCTTAGTTAGAGTGATTTATAAACCATAAGTGGGTTATAAAAGAATATAATGCATGGTTTCTTCTGTAGCTGACTAAAGTCTGCATGAATTCACAGAAGATCCCGTGTTTTGCAGTTCCCTACTGTCTTTTGCGGTGCAATGACCAGATGTAGTAGTGCCTTGTAGCAATTAGTTTTCTCTACAGTGAAGCATAAGGGTTAGAATCCTATTGCTTTTGCTATCTGTTTTCATGGAACTATTGGCAGCCGCTGTGATTTTTTTGTTTTTGTTTTTGACTTTACCCGATTCTATTTATCATCAGACTCATCTGCTCAATGTGTTCTATTCAGTTTTATAAAGTTGAATAGGATGGCTGTGGACACTGAAAACATCAGCACCCAGCCTTTTATGGAACATTAGACCCCTGGGGCCTGGGGGTCTGGCATGTGCAGCCTAAGAAATTGCAGAAGCATGGAGCATTGCCTGGGATGCACTGTTCTGGTCTGCCGGAGCCTGTTCCAATTTTGGAGGAGTCAAGGTATGTTCCATACTTCCATGCGATCAAATCATATTTTTGCTGGATATGATATATCATATATGTATGTAGCAGTGGGATTGACAGATAGAACATACAACTGTTGTATGGGAGGTGTAAGAAAGTTGAAAGCAAATTCATATAGGCCTGTTTACTTATTTCTTCACCCTTTTTCTTAGTAACGGAATATTCCCTTAATTTTTAACTTCACTCAAACAATGAAACCCGACGAACTAAGTTTTGATCACAGTAGGTAAAGAAAGGAGATGAATTAAGATTCTGAACGGTCATAACTTGTATAAATAGTGGTGCAATGTGGGACAAAAACTACGGGTCAACTCTGCGAACCAATTTCTTAGACGAAGAACCCGGCCCAAATTGGAGTGGACTCACATACATTTGTACCACTTAAAATACCATTTTATGCTATTTTTTCCAACATAACTTACAAAATTTCATACCATATATAATAAACTTCGATCATATTTTATTTAATAAAAGAGTATACCATCACTGACATTACAAATATTTAGAATGGAAGCGAAATCACATAATATTACATTCATTCATTATTTAATAGTACATTAAGTAATAATAATATACTAGCACATGCAGATCGAAGCAGATAAGCAGATTATTAGATACGTTCCCAGTTCTGTGATTGAAGAGAGTCAATGACATTTTTATTGAGGCGGAATGCTTTGGTGAGAACATCGTCTGAAATTGACGGTTCAGATCCAAAGACAGAATTAGCAAGGGTGACATACCCTGGCTTTTGGCTACTGAAAGCCGAAAACATTAAAGCATTGGAGCGCCCAACATTGTAGAAGAAGTGAACGAGTCCCATGGGAAAAACGAAGACGTCGCCAGGTTTAAGGGTTTTGGGGAAAAGCTTATTCTTTTGACCGTTGAGTGGATTTGAAGAGACAAAGCCAACTTCAAGAGTGCCTTTCAGAACAAACACAACCTCACTGCCTCGAGGGTGGATGTGGGGTGGGATTAGGCCATTGGGTTTAAAATCTGTACGAGCGATTGCCAACCCCATGGTGTTCAGCCCTGGGAATCGGTCCACATTTAGATACTTTACTATCAGTCCCAAAGAATTAAGATTAAAACCTCCAACAGGGGTGTTAAACCCAGCGGCCTTGTAGAAATCATTTGCTTCAACAAGTTTTGGGTCCTTGCAAGGCTTCCCATTCACAAACACTGCACGCATATATGTATCAACCAATATAGTTAACCAAGAAAGAAAGAGTAACGCTGGCATGGGCTTAATTCACTAGTTCAGTAGATAATATTTGAAAGTAGAAGAAAGAAAAAGTCACGCTTGTGTGAGAACATAACATAAATCTGTGTGGCCGTGACATGTCCAATTTAGAATAATTGTTTGTTATTTATGATAAAAATCATAATACATAGCTTATATTAGTGAAAATTTTATACCAATGTAAAATAAATAAATTGTTACATATAATAGATGTTAGTAGTATTCAAAAGTGAAATTGTGGTACTATTTAGGATAAATTGATTGATATTAATGACAAATATTACAATTCTTGTAACTAAAATTGTGATATTATATCCCAATTGGTCTCACAGGCAAAAATCAATGAGACAATCTCACACCATTTTTGACAGAAGAGAGAAATTATATGAAGGCATTATGAAAATGTAAATGTGTACCTGCAGCTTGGGAATCGTTAACTGCAACACAAAAATCTTGCAAGGGGTTGTTATCATGTGCGCTAGCAAACGAAGCTAGTAAAGCCAATAGGACTATGGATGCCATTTGGAGACTCACCATTTTTGTGCCTATTTCTCTAAATGCCTTTGCTTTGTTAAGGTTTTTTAGAAGATATATTAGATTCAAAACGGGGAAGGTGCATGCCTATTTATATACCAATTCAAATAGACTTGAATGTATATGTTTTCTATTTTATTTTTATTTATTTATTTACTCAAATTTTGGTGGCCGGAGAGATCGACTTCCCATGCAAAGGTTTATTGAAAGATTTAAATGTTACGTATTCCAGCCTAATAAAGGCAATTAAAGGTGCAGGGCATGGACCTCAAGCTATTTCAAATGAAGCAAATTTCAACCCAACTAATTAAATACGGTTATTAGATATTTAGATGAGTTGATTCCATTTTGGTCCTAGATTTATAGGTGACCATCCACTTCTAGTCTCTTTTTATTAGAACATTCACATTTGATCATAATATTATTATGATCTTGTCGTTAAATAGAAAGGTGTTTTGATCATTTTTATACTGATGTAGTATATACAGAGAGTATTCTCTACGATGTACGGTTCAAGGTCAGTTAGTTCTGGGTTTGGATCATTAGCCTAGTCTGCTTGTTGGTTTAATAGGAAGAGCCTGGTATACGTGACAGTGGGTCAGAGGTATCCGCGCTAATAGCTGTGTAGAAATAGCCAAAAGTCCTCTCTGACTGTAATAAATGTGGTATTTATATGGATCGCAAGGGGACATGTCCCGGGTCAACGACATGTACGGCACGTGGAGGCCATGCACGGATCCAGGCTGAGGCCCAAGGGAATTTAGCCACGTCCCTGATATCCTTGAGCACACCACACAGTACCACGAAGCACCAGTAGGTCGGTCCGACCAAGATAGTTCGATGAGTTGAAGACTGCGAAGCCATTCCATGAGTTTAACCCTTGGTCAAGCCAGGTAGGCAAAGAAGGTCGGGAAGGCGAGATCTTTAGGTCGGGTCGGGCTAGGCCCGCCCTAAGAGGCGTTCCCGACCAACGTACATGCACGGTGTCCAGGGAATAATTCCCGCCATCATATACAAAGTGAGTTGACTGCTATATTTTTATGTTTATTTTTTATTTTTTTTGAAAATATCTATAATTGAAGACCGAAATGCCTTTGTATTTAACGACGTTAATATTGTTTTGTTGATAGAGGACCAAAAACGGTCATACCACACTAATACTAGGACCAAATGTGAACATTCTAATAAAAAAGATTAAAATTGGATTGCCACCAATAAATCTAATAAAAAATTAAAAATGGAATTAACCCATATTTTGATCTATCTATACCTTATAAGTATTTTTAATTTATTTTATCTTTATTTAAAAAAAAAATTGTTGAACATTTAGTAATATTTATTAGTTTGGTATAGTAGGAAAATTTAATTCAATTGTTAGTGGTTCTATATATTATTTTATTAATAGGCTATCAATATATTAAAATAAAATTATAAATTAATTTTTAATAGGAAAAATAGTATTTTTGTCCCTGAATAATTATATGCATATAGCGCATTATTTCTCCCACAAATTATTTATATATCTACATTACTCCTTTAATTATTTCGAAAGTTGTAATTTTTATCTCTCTGTTAAATGGCATTTGGACCGTAAACAATAAGGTTAAGCTAATACTAGTAACATAGTTAATGCTGATAAAATACAACGTTCTAATATTTTAAACGATTCCATTTTGAATAGTTGATAAGAGTATATTTGGTCATATTTTTACCCCATATTTAAATCCATTTCTACCACTAAATATTAATATTATGTTCTTAATAATATTGAATTTCTTCATTGTGATAAATAATTATTATTTGACCAAAGATGAT
>NC_044927.1:6853971-6854385 GCF_003576645.1 Ipomoea triloba | reverse complement strand
ACAATAGGCGTCTGTCTGCGTCCTGAAACAGACGCCTATTGTCCATTTTCACACTGCCCGGATTTTTGGACTTTCGCCGCGGCGAGAATTAGGCTCGCCGCGGCGAAAATCGTTGACCATGCGCGAGAATTCTGCAGTCCAAATTCCAATTTTGCCCCTGCCTTTACCCAACTATAAATACCCCTCGTTTCTCCATTCTTCAATATCCAATTTTCAGATTAGATTAGTCCCTTCCCCTCTTCTCTTTTCCTTTTCTTCTCCTTAAAAATGTAGACCTCCAAGTGAGGCTTGTTTAGTAGTGTAGGAGTAGATTAGGATTTATTTTGTAATAAGAAGAGGGATGATACAAGGTTATGAGCTTCAACCGATGGATCGAGGGGAATTTCTTCCCTTTCTTTCCTTAATTTACCTTGA
>NC_044927.1:6821489-6853660 GCF_003576645.1 Ipomoea triloba | reverse complement strand
ATGTTGATTTGCTTAGGATCTTTAAAACGAGCCTCGCTTGTAGACTACGAGAGTAGATAACTTGCGGTTTGGCACACTCGGATAGATCACGAGAGTGGCACCGGGGACTTTAGTGCATTTCCTCCATTCACAAGGGATAAAACTTCTTTTCTACATTTGTTTGACACATGATAGATATTGACCCGATCCATATCCTTACATATGTTGCATCTAATATATCTCTCTTCATTTGTTGTTTTTATTTTTGTTATTTAGTTTTGTTTGCTATAACCATGTTATGACCGAACTAGCTTCACAAGAATCAATCCGAGTTAGTGCTTGACCAACCATTCCCTGTGGATCGATAACCCCGGAATACTCCGGGTATTTGCGTGTACCTAAAAGCTACAACCAAATTGGCGCCGTTGCCGGGGAGTGGTTTTTGTGTTGACATTAACAAATATTGATTCTAGGAGACTAGTTCATTTTTATGTTTTTATTGTGTTTTGTTTTGTTTTGTATTTTGTTTTTGTTGTAGCATCTCTAAGGGAATATTTGCATGCACTTGAGGAGAGTGGAGAAATCAATCACGAAAAAAAAAAAATATGGGCATCACCACATCACTCAAAATTTTTGGATCAACATTGAGGAGTATGTTTTGATTTGAAGAGGCTTCTTGATGACTCTTGAGGGTGGACAAGAAATTCATTAAGGGAGTTTTCTTTACCTTTCACTTGCTCCTTATGTTAATTTGTGCTTTAATGTATTATCTTGTTTAATTGATCCAATTTCTCCTCCCCCTATTGTGCATTATTTTATTTTACATCGAGGACGATGTAAATTTTTAAGTGTGGGGGAGTGAACATATATTGAAGTTTTGCTTGGATGACTCATGAGCTTATTTTGTGAATGAATTGCTATTATGCTAGAAGTTGTGATTATTCCCTCCTTGTTGGTTGGTGGTTTGTTTTGGACTTGTTACAATTTGACTTGTGATAGATGAATCAAGGTGAAACATATGATTGAGCTATTCTCTTGCCAATATCCTTGTTAACCATTAATCAATTGGATAAATTATTGATCTAGTGTGTTGTGCATTGCTAGTGAAAGTTTATGTGAGATACCGGTGTTGGTTTAATTGTTATACCTTGTCATAATACTCTCTTTGTGAAGTCTAATGATTGCATGCTTAGAAATGATATAGGCCATTTTTGTTAGCCCGAGCCTTTAAACCTACCCGTTATATATGTTACCCTTGTTACCCCCGTTGAGCCTTTTGAATTTTTTGTTAAACCCCGTTGTATTTATTTTCTTTTGTTCTTAATTATCCTAATATTCCTCATATGCATTAAAAGGAAGATTAAGGTAATTGAGTCCTAACCTTGTCATTAAACCCTTAACCATAGCCAAAAAAAAAAAAATGTTTCCCTTCACCCTTGAGAGAATTTATCATTTATTCATAATTTTTGTTGAAGAGATTTAATTTGGAGCATTAAATTTTATTGCAACATTTATTTTGTAAATATTTATGTTTGGGGTTGTCTTGACAATTTAGAATAGCTTATTCTCCCGTGGGCTATTCAATAAACTAGAATGCTTATTCTCCCGTGAGCTATTCTTGCCAAAAATTGAGAAAAGAAAAAAAAAAAAGAAATTGCAAAAAAAAAAAAAAATCGAAAAAAAAAATTAGAAAAAAAAAATTAGAAAAAAAAAATTGTATTTTTACTTTTAGCCCCTTTTTGTAAAAATGTTGTATTGTTCTCATTTGTAAAATGCTCCTAAAAATTTCATCTCTTCTAAAATCCTATTTGTGAATAAATGTAAATTTTCTTTCTTTTGATTTCCTTACCCTTCTTTGTTTAAACCTCAACCCCTAGCCCCATTATAAGCTTATAAAAGTCCTACTTGATCTTTGCATGCAATCTTGGAATTGAATTAGTAAGAGTATGAAGGACACACCCCTTTTGCATAAACTCAACTTAGCATGTGCACACTAGATTCACAAACACTTAAATGACAAAGGTGCTCGGTTATTGGCTTGAGAATGGAACTTGTGTGCCGATCCAAGGTGACTCTTGAAACATGTTGAGTTGTAACAAGTTAGACTTGTGGTTTGATAGGTTGTGCAAGGAGGAGTATGAACAATTTCAATGCTATGGTTTGCAATTTATTCTTTGTGTTTGCTTGAGGACAAGCAAAAGTTTAAGTGTGGGGTAGCTGATAAGAGTATATTTGGTCATATTTTTACCCCATATTTAAATCCATTTCTACCACTAAATATTAATATTATGTTCTTAATAATATTGAATTTCTTCATTGTGATAAATAATTATTATTTGACCAAAGATGATCATGATTTGATAATTGAGCATAATATTAATATTTTGTAGTGGCATTTATAATCTTGTTTTGTATGTGTATATTTAATTGCACCAAGTAGGTGGAAGACATGATTTGGTGGAATGATGTGATGAGTGGGAAGCAAAAGACAAATGAAAGAAGGCAAAAAGAGGCATAAAACATGGAGCCAAAAGCAAAAAGAGAAAGTGGAAGACTCGGCCGAAATTCTGGAGGAGGACAATAGGCGTCTGTCTGCGTCCTGAAACAGACGCCTATTGTCCATTTTCACACTGCCCGGATTTTTGGACTTTCGCCGCGGCGAAAATCGTTGACCATGCGCGAGAATTCTGCAGTCCAAATTCCAATTTTGCCCCTGCCTTTGCCCAACTATAAATACCCCTCATTTCTCCATTCTTCAATATCCAATTTTCAGATTAGATTAGTCCCTTCCCCTCTTCTCTTTTCCTTTTCTTCTCCTTAAAAATGTAGACCTCCAAGTGAGGCTTGTTTAGTAGTGTAGGAGTAGATTAGGATTTATTTTGTAATAAGAAGAGGGATGATACAAGGTTATGAGCTTCAACCGATGGATCGAGGGGAATTTCTTCCCTTTCTTTCCTTAATTTACCTTGAGCTAACCTTGTATCAAGATGCTTGTTCTAAATTTATTTATATTTGGATTTTGGATTATGTTCATGTCTAGATTGTTGTTTGTTCTTTATTTATTATGATTTGTTAGTTTAGCTTCTATGAGTTGTTGTGTGCAAGACTTGTTATTAAAAGTGTGTGATTAATGGATCCAATTGCATGCTTGTTTGTTGTTGTGTCACGGTGAGAATCGGGCATGGCTAGAACACTCTTGCCACACCTATTGATTTATACAATGCGAGAGCTTGATAAATTATAGGGGGATTTCTCGGCTAATCTTCGGTTCCTTCACTGGCGAGAGCGGGTTGGAATTTAGAAGTTAGCCAAAACGGTTCCTTCACGGGTGACAACGTGTTGGAATCTAGAGGTTAGTTTAGGCTACCTCCTCACAACTTGTAGGATTAACTTGGGTTTGGGCATGTTGATTTGCTTAGGATCTTTAAGACGAGCTTCGCTTGTAGACTACGAGAGTAGATAACTTGCGGTTTGGCACACTCGGATAGATCACGAGAGTGGCACCGGGGACTTTAGTGCATTTCCTCCATTCACAAGGGATAAAACTTCTTTTCTACATTTGTTTGACACATGATAGATATTGACCCGATCCATATCCTTACATATGTTGCATCTAATATATCTCTCTTCATTTGTTGTTTTTATTTTTGTTATTTAGTTTTGTTTGCTATAACCATGTTATGACCGAACTAGCTTCACAAGAATCAATCCGAGTTAGTGCTTGACCAACCATTCCCTGTGGATCGATAACCCCGGAATACTCCGGGTATTTGCGTGTACCTAAAAGCTACAACCAATAGTCCTTAATTCTTCTCTATCGCGCAAACCAACAGTTAATTTATTCGTCAAATAGGCCATCCAACTACACACCAAAATATAATTAGGCCACTGAACTAAAAATATACTATAATTAGGTCAGTAAACAGCACAAATTCATGCAATTTCACCAAAAATGACTTGTTTACATGTTGGTACGTTGACATGTTGATTACCAAAAAATAATTGTTAAATTTTATTTTAATAATTTTAAATAAAATAATTAATTTAAAATATTAAAAAAAAAAAAACAGAACCCGCCGGAGTCTAAGGCACCCCTTCGTCTCCGGCTAGCCATGGAGAGGAAGGATTCTCTATTGTAGGCCAGAGATGATGGGGTGCCCTTCGTCTCCGATAGGTTTATATATATATATATATATATATATATAATTATTTTATTTAAAATTAGTAATATAAAATTTAAAATTATTTTTAAATTTGGTAATCGACACGTCAACGTATCAACAGGTAAACAAGTCATTTTTGGTGAAATTGCATGAATTTGTGTTATTTTTCAGGAATCTAATTATAGTTTTTTGAGTTTGATGGCGTAATTACATTTTAGTGTGTAGTTGGATGGCTTATTTGACTTTTATTCATAATTTTTAACTTCTTTTGTGCACGTGATCATATTAATTTCAACTTACAAGCTTGGCAAAATTCGTGGCGTGAGGAGATAGAGAGACGCAGTAGATCCACCGCTCGCATATATATACCACCTATTTTAGTACGTAACTCTTTTTATTGTTGATGGGTTTTCTTCCATTGATGATAATGTGCACATGCATATACTAAGAATAGGGCCAAGCTAAAACTGTACCGCCAATACAAGTGGATGAAGCCGATTCAACTCTGGATTATAACAAGTTTTTTTTTTTTTTTTTTTTTTTTTTTTGTAAGCTATAACACAATAGTTATATATTATGAATTAGGGCGCATGTAATAAATTAACTCTTAATGTTGTTAGGTCATGATATGGCTACGGGTGTTAGCAAATAGAACTTTCGATAAACTACTCGTGTTCGTGTTCAACAAGTAGTGTTTGTTTATGTTCGTTTATTAAGGTAATATGATACTTATTCTTTATTCTTTTTTTCACTTTACTTTTTCATATCAAGTGAAGTAACTTAAAAAAATTATAATTTTTCTTTTCACTTTTGTTCATCCAATTTATTCAAATATAAAAATAAAAATTTATAATTTATGCCCCTCACAAATATGCCAATTATCAATGTCACCCTTGAATTACTAGTGGTGTAAATATTACCTCTCAATTTTCACCAAACATGACATATATTATATTGCCCCTATCCTAATAGCTAGGAAGAAGGAGAAAGATTGTTGTCGGCGGAAGGAGAACAAACGAAGAAAGAAAGATGGTGGAAAAAAGTAGTCCTCGAATAGGAAAAACAGTTGTAACCACATTTACACCACTAATAATTCAGGGTAGGGCAATATATGTCACATTTTAAAATTTTAGGGGCAACATTTACATCAGTAATAATTCAAGGGCGAGATTGATAATTGAAATAATTTTGAGGGGCATAAATTATAATTTTTTCTATAAAAAATGTAATGAGAATAATACTTCTAAAGTACCCTTAACATTTTCCATGCAATTGGCTTGTGACAAGCTTAGGACTAGAGCACCGAAACCACTTCATAGCATCTGGAGCTGTCAATACGGGCCAACCCAGCCCATACGAGTTGGTAAAAATGGATCGAGAAGGCCTGCCCATTTTTTAAACTGGTTTGGAAAATCCCAACTCAATCCGTTAGTTACGGGCTGACGGGCTAAACGGGCCAGCCCGTCAGCCCTTTTTTTTAATTATTATTATTATTTAATATTATTAAAATTTATATTTTTGTATTGCTTAGAAATTGAAACTCCAACCTCTAAGTTAACAATTATCGTTATTTCCAACAAAACACATGAATCTTTTTGTACAAATACCATATATGAATACTATATATATATATATATACACACACACACGTACTTTGTTGTTATGTATACAGTATATATATATGTACTCTTTTGTTTATGTTCGCTGTACTGATGTGGATATATATATATATATCATTTGAACACAACAATTCACCAACATATATGTTAATAATGCTATTTAAAGTATGTATGTACGTACTTATATATATATATATATATATATATAGGGTAGGGTTCCAGTGAGACCACATGCTTAGGTAAGATCGTAAGATTACATCTTGTGCATCCATGCAATATTTTTTAATGGTCTTGAATGATTGACACACACACACACACTTTGTTCGCACACATTTAACCACCGTCCGCACACGCTTCAACTTGGAATCTTAGTCAATCTAGACCATTAAAAAATTTTGTGATCAAATCTTGTACATCAATCACCGTTCGCACACATTTAATCACCGTCTGAATACACTTAATCACCATTCGCACCAGTGGCGGAGCCAGGATTTGTTGGCGCGGGGGGCCAACGATTGCAATGTATTTCATTTTCCTTAACCGTAAAAGCATAGTGCTCAAAGAGATGATTTAACTATCTTTTAACTACCATATCTAGACTTTTTGCAATGGTGAGAACGGATGAATCATCATCCCCAATACTTCAATAAAGAATAATTTATTAAAAAAATACAACGCTTTAAAAATTAAAAAAGAAATAAAAAATTATCTATAGACTTGGAGCTTGAAAATTGAAGAGAAATTACCTGCACTGTAGGCCCCGCAATCAACAGGCTTAATTGCTCAAAGCTTTATTCTCCAATTCATAATACCATAGTTTCCCTTTTTCTTCCTGCATTTATTTCAATGGCACCCAGAAAGGGATACAAATATAAATTAAGGAAGACAACGATGGAACAATCTCGGAATTTATGAGAAATTTAAGAAAAGAGAAATGAGAAAGAGAGAGAGTGAGAGAGACGGACCTGGTTTTCCTCTCTCTGCTTGCTGCTTGCTCACTGCCTACTGAATACAATGAATGGGAATAGTGGAGTATAATACGGAGTAATTCCACTCTTCTGCTGAAATTTAAGAAAATGGTTGGCTTTTCCTCTTTACAAAGTACCATTACTTGTTGCCTGCTTATTTTTTTCTCCACTACTGTGACTGCCGAAATGGAATATTGCTTGGTGCTTTCCCAAACCTTTTGTCTTCAAGTCCACCTAATGCATATGCATATATATAATATAATAATAGAATGGAAGGGAAGGGAAAATAGGACGCGCTAGAGGGGGCAGGGGGGCCAAAAAGCCATTATAATATATATTTTTTACAAAATTTACTTCTGGATGAGTAGAGGGGGGCCAAAAAAAAAATTTATAATAGTAATAAAAACAAACAAAAAAAAAATTTGGGGGGGAGGGGGGGCCAAGGCCCCCTGTAATCACCATGTGCCTCCGCCCCTGATTCGCACACATTCTTTTACCATTCGCACACACTTCAACTTAGCATCTTAAATCAATCTAGACCATTAAATTATTAAATGGATGCACAAGATCTGATCTCACGATCTTACCTAAACAAGTGATCTTATATGATCCTAACTCTCTCTCTCTCTCTATATATATATATATATATATATATATATATATAATTTATATTTAATACTAATATAATTTACATGTAACATACTAATCAAAGTCTTATTAACAATATTTTAAAATATTAATACAATACCTAATTACACAACAAATTTGAGGGTAGGGGTTGGTGTGGGTGGGAATATGGGTTATACGGGTTGACTCGTATAATCCACGGGTCAACCCATACTCCCACACGGGTTATACGGGCTGGGTTGAAAACGGGTCGGGCTAGAAATTCTCTAACCCAACCCGTCTAAAATACGGGTTAAACGGGTCCAACCTGATGGGTTGGGCCCGTTTTGACAGCTATTAGCATGCATTGTGACATAGGTTTTGTGCACATACATATGTAAGCTTTTTCCGCGTAAAATATAGTGTATATATTAAGACCTTAATTATGTGGTGCAAGTTAACTCACCCTAGCTATTAAGTAGTTTGGTTAAATTGAATGAGATAAAGCATCTAATCTTTTTTCGTATAGTTCTACCGCGTGAGTGGGATGGGAGCACAACACAGATGTCATCGATTTCTAATATTATTTCTGTTACAACAAGGTTAGGATTCTCGTAATTAAATTTCTATTGAGTTTGATGGATTAAATTAACCCAGGTAACCCGAATTACTTAACCTGATACTATTAGGAATAAATAAATGAAAACTAAAATGGAAAACAAAAAACATATGTCGTGAAGACAATTCATGTACTAACAATAGTTTTGTATGATGATTACAAGTGAATGAATTTGTTGAATGATGTCCTAATCAAGACAATAATGATCAATTTATACCAAGGCTTCCCATAACCGCCCCCATGAGACTAGGGCGGGCAATTCAATCTCCCTTGACCGCATCCGCACATGTAGCTCACAAGACCGAAGCCTCCCCGAGCAGAGGCTGCCTCTATCCGAGGCCACCCCAACCCAAGGCTGCCTCTAGCCGAGGCCACCTCAGGCCAAGGTTGCCTTATGTCGAGGAGGCGAGGATACCCCAGGCTGGGCCGCCACCGGCCGGGTCTAGCTTCCTCCGGGTCACTTTCACTTCTCCCTTAATCAGGTTCGTCTCCAATATATCCATTAGAATTCATATTATATTATATTTATACCTGACATAATCCTCTAATCTTTTGTTAATCGTGATTGTGTAAATTAAAACAGTTTTTGAAAAATAATGTTTTGGTATCACATAGGTGAGGTGGCTACCCTCCTCCCGTTCTATTTATTTAGATCATATCGTAGGGCATTTTAATTATCTGCTAATAAATTTAATTATTTTTGAAATAAAACTCAGAGCAACATACCACAGACTCAGTTTTTTGATTCAGACAAAATGGTTGAAGCATAATCATAGACATTAGCAACAACTGAAGTTAGTAAATTAGAAAGTAGTTAAAAACAAAACAGTTAAGATTTAAGAATTAAGAAATAAATGAGAGTAAGGCTACTTTCAAGCTTTCCCATCTCCATATTCCAACTCAAATGTGTTTACTTCAAGAATTAATTTCTCGTTCATCCATTATTCGTTTTGAACGTACAATATTTTTTAGTCTTATTTAAGAGAAGTCGAATCCACTTTGACCTGACTTAAAATAGTTATTTAAAATGTCATTTTTGTTAAAAATTTCTAACAAATGTGTTGGTATCACATAGGTCAGGTGGCTACACATGTTCTATTTATTTAGATCCTAAGGCATTTTATCTACTAATAAATTTAACTATTTTTTGAGAAGTTATTAGGCTATCCTACCTCATCCCAGCAAGTAAACCCCTTTCAAGATGATGTGAAATGTAATGTAATTTTTTTTTGTTTTATTTTGTTAGCTTATGTGCCTTGCAAGCTTGTTATAATAGGCTTACAATCTTGACTTTTATAGTTTTATTTATTTTTTTAATTATTTTTTATTTTCTATTTTATTATTACTTTAATTATTATTATATTTATAATATAAAAATAAAGTGGATCACTTTTGAAAGTGAGAGAGTATTATAGAGATATAAAGAAAATAGTGAAGAATTTACAAAATTGATGATGAGGAAATCCGATCTACTTTTGAAAGTGAGAGAGTATTGCAAGAATAAAAATAACCTTAATTAATAACTAATTAATTTTAAATTGCTTTAAAATGGGATTAACTTGTTACGAAATATTACTACAAAAATAATATTTTTGGAAAAATAACAAGCACAAGAAACAAAAGAGTTTTCTGGTAGATGGTAAGCTTGAGTCGTGTACGCACTACACTGTCTTTAAAACCTTATTTGCTACCTCCCTTGGTGCTAGGAGCGTTGTAGCCTAGGTTTCCCAGGATAAAACAAGCTACGACTTCAAGTTTGAGCACTTAAACAATGAAACCCGACGAACTAGAACAAATTTTTTATTACAGTAGGTAAACAAAGGAGTAGTAGCAGAACTTTTGAGAGAGAAAATAGATTTCGTTGTGTCTAAAATCTGCTACATGCTCTATCATCAACTTATATAAGAGTTGTAGGATTAAATAGAATTTAATAATGACATTAATCTGATAATAAAATCAGACTTATAACGCCTGTAACAACAGACCATTATGAGAATTAATTCAGAAATTCAAAATTGGAATTAATTCCGTAACAAATGAATTAACGGGGCGTTTGGTTAGATGGAAGGAATTAGGTGGGAAAAAAAATTGCAATTTCATGGGAAAAGAATAATGCGGGAATCTTCTCCAAAAAAAAAGAATAATGCGGGAATAAAGTGAGAGTTTAAATTCAAGTGTTTGGTTCGCATGAATAAAATTACTGGGGATTTCAATTCCAATGTTTGGTATAGATGAAAATTGAGTGGAAATAAGTATTATAAAGTCCAAAATGCTCATTGTTGTTGTTGTTATTATTATTATTATTATTATTATTATTATTATTATTATTTATAATTGACAAACTAATTCACAAATTGTTAGAGTTGTTACATATAAAGAATACAAATTTTGAAGAGTTCTGCATCTCAAGAATTCAGAGGAACATACATGAATGTTGCTGTATATAAACAATGCATATAAAAAAATGCAAATTTTGAATAGTTGTTGTATAGAACATACACAAAGGAAAGTCGAACAATAATACACGCTATAATTTAAAAGGGAATGTCAGACATCAATTTTAGGTTTAAAAAATGAGGGGTAATTTGTCTTCCTAAAATCCAGGAGGCATAGATTCTAATTGAAAATGAGGGAATTGTAATTCACTCCAACAAAACGCCTTGTAAAACTCTCAATGGTGTATAAATAGTTGTGCAAATCCACCTCCCAAACCGATGTGGGACAAAAATTATTCTAAAGCCTTTTCCTCCATTTTTCCAACTCAAATGGGTTAACTTTGAGAACCAATTTCTCATTCACCCATTATCCATTTTGAGCGTACAATATATCGATCTCTTCGTCTAACTACGAAGAACACGACCCAAATTGGAAGTGGACTCACATACATTTGTAACACAAAATAACCACTTAAAATACCATTTTATGCTATTTTTCCAACATAATTAACTTACAAAATTTCATACCATATATAATAAACTTCGATCTTTTTATTTAATAAAAGAGTATACATCACTGACATTACAAATATTTAGAATGGAAGCGAAATCACATAATATTACATACCATTCATTATTTAATACAACCTAACCGCATACAAGTCAAACATCATATATATTAAGTAATACGGAGTAATATATATAATAGCACATGCAGATCAGATCGAAGCAGATAAGCAGATTATTAGATAAGATCCCACTTCTGTTTATGAAGATAGTCAATGACTAGTTTATTGAGGCGGAATCCTTTGGCGAGAACATCGTCTGGAATTGGCGGCTCAGTTCCAAAGACAGAATTAGCAACGGAGACATATCCTGGATTTTGGCTACTGAAAGCTGAAAACACTAAAGCATTGGTGCGCCCAATATTGTAGAAGAAGTGAACGAGTCCCATGGGAAAAATGAAGACGTCGCCAGCGTTAAGTGTTTTGGGGTAAAGCTTATTCTTTTGACCGTTGAGTGGATTTGAAGAGACAAAGCCAACGAGAATAGTGCCTTCTAGAACAAACACAACCTCGGAGGCTCGAGGGTGGGTGTGGGGTGGGATTAGGCCATTGGGTTTAAAATCTAGACGAGCGATTGACAACCCCATGGTGTTCAGCCCTGGGAATTCACCCGCAGTTAGATACTTTATTACCAGTCCCAAAGAAGCAAGATTAACACCTCCATCAGGGGTGTTAAACCCAGCAGCCTTGTAGAAATCATCTGCTTCAACAAGTTTTGGGTCCTTGCAAGCCTTCCCATTCACAAACACTGCATGCATGCATGTATCAACCAATATAGTTAACCAAGAAAGAAACAATCACACCCGCATGCATCGGCTTAGCTCACTAGTTCAGTAAGCAATATTTGAGAGTAGATCGAAGAAAGAAAGAGTCATGCTTGTGTGAGAATGTAGATCTGTGTGACAAGTCAACTTTAGAATAATTGCTTGTTTTTTGAATACTATTGACTCTGTTACAATATAGTATCTGCTCACCTCTCACCGCTATTCCGCTTGACCATAAGGTCTTTAGTTAATTGTTTTTTATTTATGATAAAAATTATAATAGTTAGTACTGAAAATTTTATACCAATTTAAAATAAATAAAATGTTAGTTATAATAGATGTTAGCTAGCTAGTAATATTTAAATGTGAAATTTTGATACTATTTAGGATAAAATAATTGTTCCTAATGATAAATATTATAATATTTATAACTTAAATTGTGATATTTACAAAGTGTAATTTTAATTTAAATATTGTAATACTTATACGTGTGAAGTGTTACATTATTTATGAAATAAATTGTAGTACATATGATAGATATTATAATACTAATATGTAAAATTGTGATACAATTTAGGATAATATTGATTGTTACTAATAATAAATATTATAATACATATAATTGAAATTGTAATACTTACACATCTAGTTGACTACAACTTGACTTGTCTCACAAATCGACAAAAATCGATGGGACGGTGTCACACAAATTTTGACAGAAGAGAGAAATTATATGAAGGCATTATTAAAATGTAAATGTGTACCTGCAGCTTGGGGATCGGCAACACAAAAATCTTGTAAGGGGTTGTTATCATTTGCGCGAGCAAACGAAGCTAGTAAAGCCAAAAGGACTATGGATGCCATTTGGAGACTCACCATTCTTGTGCCTATTTCTATAAATGCTTTGTTAAGGTCTTCTTTAGAAGATATATTAGATTCAAAACGGGGAAGGTGCCTATTTATATACCAATTCAAATTAAATAGACTTGAATGTATATGTTTTCTATTTTATTTTCATTTATTTATTTTCTCAAATTTTGGTGGAGAGATCGACTTCCCGTGCAAAGGTTTATTGAAAGATTTAAATATTACGTACCTTCCAGCCTATCAAAGGAAATTATAGGTGCAGTACATGGACCTTAAGCTATTTCAAACAGTACATGGACCTTAAGCTATTTCAAATCAACTGGACCGTTCCAATAAAAATTAGAGTCCTATACTCCTGTGCAATATCTTAATTTGAGACTTTTTTAAAGTAATTTTTATATATAAATAAGGAATAACGCTCAAATTAGCCGCTGAACGTAACCTGAAAGTTCAATTAGGCCACTGAATGAAAAAAAAGTGCAATTTGAGCACTGTACACTTCAAATACATGCAATTTCACCTGATAGCAGGTTACCTTCCATTTCATCAGGTTGCCTGCTTACCTAGATGATGATGTGGGATTTTAAAATAATTTTTTAATAATAAATATAAAAATTAAAAATTAAAAATATTAATTTTTAAATATTTATAAATATTTTTAATATTAATTTTTCATATTTTAATATTAATATTTTTAATTAATTCATATTTTTAAAGTTTATTATTTAATAAATATTAAAAATTAAAATTAAAATTTAAAAAATATTAATTTTTTAATATTAATTTTTAATATTTTAATTAATTTTTTAAATTTTTCAATTAATTTTTAATTTTTAATTTTAAAGTTTATTATTAAAAAAGTATTTTAAAATGTCAACTCACCATCCATGTAAGCAGGTAACCTGATGAAATGGAAAGTAAACCTGCTATCAGGTGAAATTGCATGCATTTGGAGTGTTCAGTGTCCTAATTGCACATTTTTTTCGTTCAGTGCCTAATTGCACTTTAAGGTTTCGTTCATTGGCCAATTTGAACCTTATTCCTATAAATAATAGTTGTTCAAAAAGTTATATCAAAATATAAATATTGTATAAAAAATACATCTAAAATTTCATTTAAAAAGTGACACGTGCCATGCACATTTAGACGCAAAATCATCTACCAAATGTTTTATATCAACTTCTTCCAAAAGCTCATTTTCAATGAAGATTAAAACTAATCCATTAAGTCTCTCTTGCAGCATACTTGATCGTAAGTAAGATTTCAACAATTTCAACTTTGAAAAACTCATTTCTGCAGAGGCAACAGTAATTGGGATAGTCAATAATATTCAATATGCAATAATAACATTTCGAAAACAACCCATCTGTTTCAATGAATTCAATATACTCACTGTCCCTATCTTTCCTTTCGATAAAATTATTAGATATTTAGATGAGTTAATTCTATTTTTGGTCCTAGATTTATAGGTGATAGTCCACTTTTAATCCATTTTTATCAGAACATTCACATTTGATCTAGGTATTATTATAGCATGACCATTTTCGGTCATCCGTCAATAAAATTGCTAAAATTTCATTAAAGAGAAATGTATTTCGATCATTTTTATACTGATGTAGTATATACAGTGAGTATTATCTACGATGTACAGTTCTAGGTCGGTTCCGAGTTCGGATCCTTAGCCTAGTTTGCTTGTTGTTTTAATAGGAAGAGCTCGGTATACGTGACAGTGGGTCAGAGGTATCCGAGCTAATAGCTAGTGAATAGAAATAGCCAAAAGTCCCATATGACAGTAATAAATGCGATATTTATAGGGGTTGCAAGGGGACAGGTGATGAGTAAAATGGTGAATGTAAAAATGAGGGTGTAAATGTCGTAAAATTCAAGTACTATGACACATACTTGTCTGAGAAGTAAAATTCTAGGTACTGAAGTATTGGAATTCACTAGAATCCAAGTAAATTACGATTAAGGAATGAAAATAATGGATGCAAATTAAACAGGGAATAAACTATATGACAAAGCAATGAGTAAGATTAGGGGTATTGCAATCTTAATAATGCTCTAACAATCACAAAATTAGGGGAAAAACAATTAACCTAGGGATTATTGGCAATGCACTAAAGAATTCATGTTCAAGCTACTTTCGTAATCAATAAACAAGAATTAGGATAAGATTGCTCCACTTTCGTGATGCATCAATCATAACCTTAAAACACAAAAGCATTATAAGCCCCCAAATTACCCCTATTCTCATAGTAGGAAAATTGGGTTTGAAATTGGTTAGGCGTGAGCCTTTTCACCCAACTTTCGTTTTGATGAAATCCTCTCCAAAACAAGCTAACAATTGCTGGCCATCAATCAATAACACTAAGAATTCAATTCCCAATTCAAACATAAACACTAGGTAAACAATTATTCCCCTTTATGCAATATTCACAAATTTTCTAGCATCAAGAATAGCAATAGAACCCTAATCCAAACCCATTAACGAACTACTCACGCATCATTAAGGTAACTAAAGCAAAGCATGCAATAATAAAATACCAAAGACATGACAACAAATATGAGAATAAAAGCAATAAGGAGAAAGAAAGCTTTACTAACAATTGAAGAGTAAATCCAACTCAAATCCACGATTCCAAGCTTGAAAGTAGATCAAAGTATGTAAATCTAGGCTAAACTATGCTATGGAAAACTATAGAGAGAAGGAAAAATAAGCTAAACTAAACTAGGGCTCGGAAAGCTTCTAAAAAACCAGAAAAAAATGCCTTAAATACTGTTCAGCGAAGTGCTCCTGGCCTGCCTCACGGCCGTATGAAAGGCCGTGAGGATGTCGCGGAAATGGGAATCCCGTCAGTAGTTCACGGGCAGCCTCACGACCGTGTGCATGGCCGTGAGGTGCCTTCCAGTTTTGCTTTTTGTTTGCTTATGTGCTCCGCTGCTCCTTTCCAACCTTAGGCAGATTCCTTTGCTTCTAAAACTCATCCAAAATGTTCCAAAATCCTTCCTTTGTTGTTCCTTGTGGATAAATCAAACCTTAGGACAAAATAACACACAAACAAGTCTCAATTTCTCTAGTATAAAGACAATATGCACCAAAAACAACTAGAATTAGGGGTGAACTATGGTTCGAGATCAGAGATATCAACAGGTCCCAGGTTAACGGCATGTGCAGCACGTGGAGGCCATGCACGGGTCCAGGTTGAGGCCCAAGGAAACTTAGCCACATGCTCTGATATCCCTGAGCACACCACACAGACCACAAAGCACTAGACAACAATCACAACATAAATGACTAAACTCATGCTTTACTCACAAAGAATTTCAAAAAGATTCTAAAAGGGTTTGATCGTCATGGACAAGTACAAACTGGGAAAAACCAAAAGAATTCACAAGGAGGTGGGTCAGTACCTAACTCAGTAGGTCCCACTCCAGGCCAGTCATCGAGATTTGGTCAACTCAAAAATGTCTCATCCAATTCTGAAAAGAACTCAATTAAAAGGATACAATGCAGAGAATGTGAGGGATATGGATATATTCAATCTGAATGCGCTACGCATCTTAAACACAAAAGGTCCATGAAAGCTTCTAAATGGAGTGATGATGCAAATGAAGGTGATTATTAGAATGATGAAGAAGTCGTAGGTAACTTTGTGGTGTTTTGTGTTTTAGGAGTTGAGCCCTTAGAAACTAAAAAAGATTATTACAAATCATTAGATGAGTTTGATGAAACAAACACTCAGCTTGAAGAAGAATATGTCAAGTTGTTAACTAGCTAGGAGCAACTTGTCAAAGTTAACAAGAACTTGAATGATAAGTTGAAAACATATGAAGACACTGTTAAGAAGCTGAAAACTGCAATGGTGGTGAAGGAGGACTTGATCAATCATATACGCGCCAGAGAAGGAAAATTGATGACAAAACTAGACGAATTGAAACGAAAAATCAGAATGATGGACACCACATCAACCTTGGATGAGATACTTGATTTCGAAAGGAATATACACATCAAATTAGGTATGGGCTATCAAGAAGGGAATATTGCATGGTTTTCACATTTGCTTAATGATATGAAGGATTTCCCCCCTTCTCCACTTTCTTACAACCCTCTTGGTTGACCATGTGATTGTCAAAGTATTGTGCGTAGCTATCTTTTGACACTTATGTTTGGAATGATTTAATGATTTGCTTGGGGAAAAGCAAACTAAAGTGTGAAAACTTTTGATAAGTGTCAAAAGATGCTAGTTTCCTAGGTCATTTTAAAGGTATTTTTTTTGCATAGTTTGAGTGATTTGTGCATGATTTAGGAGTAAAAAGCAATAAAATCTCATTTTGCATTTTTGGTGCATTATGGACAAAAAGCATGATTTATATGGCCCTCTAATTTGTGCATTATAGTGTTTTTGGTGATTTATGGACAAAAAGGGTAGCAAAGGAACTCAAAAATGGATGCATTTGGAGTAGCACGGAAGAAGGAGCAAGTCACTCCCGTGTCATGAGCTTGACACTCAGCGTGATTGCTCTCTGAATTTGAATCACGCTGCTGTCACGCGTGTGATCCTGATCATGGAAGCTGGCTGAACCTAAATCACACCGTGATCTGGAGCGTGGATGCATACTGGACCCAAATCACACCAGCACCACACACATGAGGGCGGCTGGATGAGGCAAGGCGGACTGGGCACGATTTTCTTCTATAAATAGTAGGATTTTTATATATTTTAGGGAGTTAGATTCATTTTGGAGACAAGATCTTCTTAGGAACACTTTGTAATGTTTCTCTTTGTAGACTTTAGCTCTCAAATTCTCTCAAATTCACAAGAAGAGGGAGGAGTTCTAGGATGAAAGGAGTGACAACTTTGGTGATAGAGCTTGATTATTCTCTTAATTAATCATTGTAATCTAGACAATTGAAGATTGGTAACCAATTTCCTTTTAATCTTTTAATTATTACTTTTAATGATGTTATTCTTCAATTTGATTTGGTTGCAATGCGAGATCATGAGTAGCTAAACTTCTAGGGGTAGGATTGTTCATTATGTTGCAGTGTGATTGATTAGTGTGATTTAGACCTAATTGGTAGAGTTTGTTGATGAAGATTGTATTAATTTCTTGTTGTGGAGGACGATTTGTGTAGTGTTCTTGGAGTAGGGCCCGATTTCATAAATGATCTCGGAATCCTAGGCTTAGGCAAGAGATTGCTAAGCCTAGGTTAGCCTTGTAGTCCTATCACATTCCCCGTCCTAGATCCGAGAGAGCATGGCCCAGGAACGAGTGTAGGCTAGGTGTTTAATGAATTACCTCATAGAGCTCATGGACACTTGGGTGCCATATTGATCTGTGAGAGGCGTAGAGACAAAAAAATTGGTTATGCACTTGCTCACCACTCCTCTTGAAATTACAATCCTCGTGCACACACACTCCTATCTTGCACACTAATTCATGTTGCAACATAAGGACACTCCTAGGCCGCTTTCTTTGATTGTTGTTGTCTATTGTATACCTTCTCTTTTGCTCGCTTTTCAAATCTCTTGTACTATGCTTTGCTTAGACCGATGCTTGACACACTTGAAATCCTTTCGACACCAATTCCTTAAAGCTTCCAAATTTACCATTCCTAGAGTACTACATTTGGGGATTTAACTCCCCATTTCACCCCTACACCAAACCTTTGGACGCATATAGAAAAAAAAAACCATTTTCACCTGCTGTTTTATCTTATGTGCTAGTGTGTAAGTCTTTTGATGATCATATTGATGTGTCTGTTGGTGTTTCTGTTCCAGAGATTACTGTTTTAACTGAAGTTGGCCCTACTATAACTATCATTGAAACTGTAGCACCCATTCTAGTGTTTGAACCAAAAACTCTTGGAGACCAATACATGTTTGCCTGTTCTATAGCATAAGTCCAGCCTGGACCTCTTGCCAATGTGATGACTTTAACCTCTTCTGCCACTATTCCTAGTTATTTCATTGGAACATCTATTGTTTCTGATCCTGTTGTGCTCTCACAACCTGAATTAGTTGTTTCTTCTGCTCCTAAAAAAAACCCTACAATTGTTGTGACTTCTGAACCTAGACCCATCACACCAGTTGATCCAATGGATGTTGATGAATCCACAACTGACTTTACCATTCATGATGTCATGAAAGCCATTTCTAATGCTGATAATACTGATGTTGATCAAACTGCTAATCTTGACTCTAGTAACTTCAAAATTAAAAATTTGCAAAGTATTCTGTCGGCCTCCCCTGTTCTCACTTCAACTGATCCTATAGTCACCACCACTCCTTTGTTTGAGTGAAATGTTGAGCTGGAAGTACCTGATGTGACTCCCCAAGAAATGCTAAGGAAACAGAAGGGTCAACTAGAAAGGTTTGTTGATTTGACTGCTGAAAATGCTGCCTCTCCTAAGACAGAAAAAAGAGAGGAGAAAAGTACCTTCTAAGTCTTAGACAGATCCTGACATTCCAGTGCATCAAGTTTTCCGTAATCTCAAGTCTACTTGCAAAGAAAAGTTTGTGGTTACCCCTAAAGCCAAGAAGTCTGTGTCCTAGCTTTCCAAATATCGTGCTGTCAATGCTAAGCCACAAGTGTCTGAATCCGAAACTAAACTAGAGGAGACACAAAAGTTTGTGCCTACATTGGTTAACGAAGGAGCTGAAAAGAACTGGAAGACGATCGTTTTGCGTGAGCGGATTATCTCGAGAGAGAGAGAGATTGATGTCAAACACTTAATTCTGTTTGTGACATTGTACCTTTACTTGAAGACACTGGTTTACTTCCCACTGTGACCCACAGTAGCCCTACTCCAAGATGTTGAACTGTGAATTCTACTGCAATCTTACCGAGTCTGTAGATGATGTATCCAACCCCAATCACTTCAAGATATTTATCCGTGGAAAAAGGTATAAGTTGAAACCATAGGTGATTAATCAGTACTATGGGTTCACCCCTGCCAATGGAAGAGATTACAAATTGGGATAAAGTGGCCAAGACACTGACTGCTGGGACTTACACTGGCTGGCCTACAAATCCTTTGAACTGTATCTACAATATAGACCTAAGCTCCAAGTACACTATCTTGCACAAGTTAGCTATCAACAACTGGATCCCCTCTGCACACTTATATTTTGTATCTAAAGATCTCAGTCAATTCTTGTATCGTGTTGGCACTCGGCGCGGAGTGGATTTGGGAATGGTCATCTTCAACCACATGCTGACTTACATCTACCTTACGGAACAGAAGGTTAAGTTGCCCTATCCTAATCTCATCTATGGTTTACTACTTTGACAGGGTATTTCAATGTCCTCCCATGAAGTCACACTGAAAAATACGATCTATTATCGTGTTGATGATCGCTTGCTGGGAGGAAAACATGTCAAAGATGTTGTCCAAACTACTCCTCGTGTCCATGCTTATTCCTCAACTGATACTGCTAGTGCAAGCCCGACTCCCTATGTTAGAGACACTAAGTTGTCTCTCAAACTAAAGCGAACAATCACTGACCTGGAGATGGCACACAACCTGATCGAGAAACAGTTGGATGCAACCGGCACTAAATTGGCTACTGTTCTTCTTCGCTTAAGTCTTGCAGATGCTAAGCCAGTCATTGATGCTGATGAAAAAGGTGATGTTCCTATAGTTTGATGGCAGATTGTTTTTTGCCTCCTTTACTGAGAGTGGAGGATTACTCCTATAACTTCGGTTTTCTTTGTTTATTGTTATGAAAAAAAGGGGGAGATACATTGTTTGATGGGGGAGTATAGTTGTCATGATCTTTGGTTTTTGGCTCTTACGTTTGATGTTTTTTCGTGCTAATTATTTCCATTGAGAAAACTACATTCCTTGTGCTGATTTGAGGACTGTATTCCATACAACTGTGGTGCAGTGGTGAGTGAGTTAGTAGATCCGACAATGACAACGTGGATCTCTAAACGAGGGACTCTTTGGACATCTACTTACTTGGATCTCCTCTATATATAGGCTTCATCATATTGTACGTGTTTCTACCTTGTAAGGTATAACACACATTGGGGTGAGATTGAGATCTCTTTACCATCTGTATAATTGACTAGTTTAGATAGTGGATTGGTCTCACTGAAGGGGTCCTCAGACGTAGATATGATTGTATCGAGCTGGGTAAACAATGTCGTGTGTCTCTTATATCTGTGTGATTTTATTTCCACACTAAATCTCCGCAAATTATACTGTGGATCATGGTCCACAATGCATTGTGGACCATGGTCATGGCGGATACTGCAGTTGTGTTGAACTGATACTGCAGTTGCGCGGAACAGAGGTCGTTCATCTGTTCAACACAACTGCAGTATCAGACGGATGAAACAACCTCTGTTCCGTGCAACTGCAGTTTCCTTTCAACACAACTGCAGTATCAGCCATAACCATGGTCCACAGTATAACGACGGCTAAATCTCTAACTAATCTACTGACTGGTCTAAGATAGTGCTATATATATGTCAGTTAATCAAACAGAATCACACAAAGTATTATCTTACACTATACTTATCACGAATATAGAAATTTCAAAAATAAATGTTGAACATTTAGTAATATTTATTCGTTTGGTAGGAGAATTTAATTCAATAGTCCGTGATTCTAATATTTTGTTAATAGGTTATCAATATATAAAAGAAAATTCCACTATACTATACCACAATGATTTTTTTGGTGAGGAAAAGGGACCCAATGTTATACTATACCACAATGATGGTCCCACCAGCTAAATACAAAGAGAAGTTGGAGGTGAGGTGAATAGACTTTTTAAACTTTTTAATGAAAATCTTAACTTTAAAAACTTATTAGGATCTGTTTGGAAATAAAATATTTTTCTGAAAAATGATTTATTTTTCAGAGAATATTTTTGTTTCAAGTATTTGGCTAAAAGTTAGATAATAGTCTTAATATATTTGGTTCAAAGTTAGAAATATATATATATATATATATATATATATATATATATATATATATATATATATATATTATGTTTGATTCATTATTTTTTAAAACCATAAACATAAATTCATTACAAAGTTCTCTCTTATAAAATATTAATTATTTTAATAATGAAAATAATTATTTATATTAAAAAAACTATAAATTAATTTTTTAATATGAAAAATAATACTTTTGTATCCTGAATTATATGTATATAGCGCATTTCTACTAAAACTCAAAGAGTCAACAGTCACCTCCACTAAGGCTCAAACCCACTTCCTTCAATATGGGATTGTAAACCAAATGCCACTAGACCACAAGGTCTTTGGCTCATAAATTATAGTTAATGCTGATAAAATACAAAATTCTAATATATTAAACGATTCTATTTTCAATAGTCTTTTTTTTTTCGAAAATATTTTCAATAGTCCTTTTTTTTTTTTTGGAGGTAAACGTAGCTATTCCATTAATTCATAACATAAAAAGTTTACATCAATGATCAATGAAATGGTAAACCATTCCTTACAGTCAGATATAGAAACAACTTTTCTAACTATGCTATAGAAAACTTGAATCGCAGACTGTTTCAGAACTATGAAGCTATTTCCTTCAGGGAGCTTAAAGCTTCATCAAAGATCTGGGTCTTCGTCATCATTCTTTTTTGCTCGCCCAGTATAAGATCAACACTTGTTGAAACCAAACTAAACGATTTATGCTAATGAAAATGAAAAGCTCGTGAAAGTAACGAGAGTAAAAATGCTCGTGAAACTAACGAGAGGAAAACACAATAATAGAGAAAATAAAAAGTGGGTAAAGTCAAAGTAGGGTTGAGAGTCTTAAAACCTTATTTATCCTTTTCTAATCTCGAATACCACGGAGAAATGGAAAATCCAGCTCTTTCTTTGTTTGCTAACGGGGACAAGAACGGTAATGTTGTTACGAACAACAATGGAGGGAACGACAACGTTGTTGCACATTCCCAAGCACCGGTGAATGTTGGTTCACGGAACGGTGTAGGCATCACGGAAAATGTTCCTACGATGCAGGTACCTTCGGTACCAATTGGATCGGCTAATAGCCATGGAGGATCCAGTGGTGTGATTACTACATGGTCCGATGACTGTGGTAGTGTGACCAATGACTTCGATCATAATCGAGGGAAGGCTAAGCGAAAGCTTAAACCTGAACTAGTTTATGTGAGGAAGGTGAAGGGTCATTACGATGCGAACTGTCATCCTGGTGAAAAGGTTGAAGACAACTTTGCTAGGATTAATGGGTACGGTGGATGGTTGGACGAGTGAAGGTCAGAACCGGGATTCCGATGTGCTGTGATGAGACCACCCCGAGGGAGTGGACTGCTGATCAAATGGAACAAGGCACACGGTGTGATGGACTACTACGAGTTAGGGATTAGGAAGTTTTATTTCCATTGTAATCTCCTATCTTGTTGAATTTATTCGAATAAATTAGTAGTAGTATCCATGTAATATTTTTATTGCTTTAAAAATATGTATGTACCATTGAGAAGTATTGAATCACGATATACATGCATATTATTTTATGAAATAATTTTGATGTATGATTCAATACGTTATATGCTTTGTGCATATGTAGCATTTGTTTGAGAAATGCTGATGACCAACAAAAAAAATGTAACTTGTGTGTTGCATGGTTGAAATCACGTAATGAACCTCGGTTCTAGATTTCATGGGAAATCAATTGTCAAAAATTGAAATAACCTTATAATCGTGAGCACTTCGGTTCAGTTGTTTCGAATATTTTTAAGTGATATTCTTAATGCGATTATAATGGTTTGATCCAACTAGTTTGGTTGATTTGATCTCGTTAATTGTGCTATAATTAACTTGATCAGAAATTCTTAATTTTACTAGTGTGAAATTAATTTGAGACAAATGATGAAATGTTGGGTCAATAATCTGTTGAATTGAGCTTAAGTGCTAATGTTGTAGTACTAACGGAAAAGCTCAATTCGTTGCTATTTATTTAGCAAATTCGGTACTCTATAGTACATATTTACATTTGCTCTAAAGCTTAATCGCTTAACGGAAAATGTATTTAGTACTGGATAAGTGGGTTTTGATACACCACTAACGTACCAACATATTAGTGTTTCGTACACTAACGGACTAGTGTATTATTAGTACTTTAAGGGCTAATTGAGTTCACTAGGATAGTGCACTACGGCACTAACGTCAAATGGCTTGTTTAATGCCAAAATTAATCCATTAGTTAAGGCACGAATGGTAGTGCTTAACCGGATTAAAAATGGAATTAAAGCTCAAGCTAGTGGGCGTTGAAATGGTTGTCACAATCATTTGAAACGAAAGCATATGGAAGAGTATTAGTCTTCCGAGAAGAGGTAATTCAATCACCTCTCGTGGGTTTTAACTGCACCTTGTAGAAGGTTGCTAACCCCTCCACCTCTCGTGATCGTAAGGGGCAGTTTGGTACTGCCTATACCTTGCGGGAAGAGGTTGTTTGTTGCTTTCAGGACCGCTGTAGCGGTATGTTATTCTTTTAAGAGAATAAAGTGAAAACCAAATTAATTGTTGAATTAATGCGGTTAGAAGCGATCGATGTGGTAAACAAGAAACACTTTCGGGTGATTTCTATGTTGGTATTATACTTGAGAGTATAATGTGGATTCACCTCAATCGAGCGATGCTACCGAACACGATTATCAATACGTTGATATGTTCGGGCCTACCTCAAGAATGTGGGGGTGAGGCAATTGTCTTTTGGACAAGCAAATACCTTTTACGAAGGTTCTCTACAAAGTAACTCGATAAGGTTTCTTACGAGTATGGATAGGTTTGAGCTATCCTATTGATACTTGAAATGTGGGGGCGGCTTGCCAAATGTGTTTTGTTCTTAGTACTCAAAGTCCACGTCTCGGACGTACGTAAGAATATAACGAATCGGAAATTCATCGTTCGTAGAAGATAGTTTTTCTGTGAAGGTCAATTGAAGGACCTAAAACCCGAACTCATAGCTAGACGTAGCTAATGAGTAATGTTTTGGAAAATCCTGTAATCCAGATTTCTGACTTACATATTAGAATGTGATGAACACAGTCTAACTTGTTAACTAGAAAATGGAATGGATTTGGTAAGGATTGGAAAATCATGTGGTTCGATTTTCTGACGAACTTGTTAGATTGCGATATGCATAGTCTAACTTGTTTACTAGAAATTGGATCAGTTTTTCTAACACGGCTCGTTGGAAAACAAAGCCTCGTATGGATGTAGAAATTGTGTTTTCTACGGATGTCCATGAGAAGTAATATAAGTTTACCTCTCGTGATTGGACAAAGTCACCTCTCGTGACCGGCCAAGCTATTAAGGAAATAATTCTGAACATTACGGAATTAACTTTAAGTTAAATCCAATACATTTTCTAAGAATTAATCTCCTGATTAGTGGTAGTTGGTTCGAAGGGTGCAATTTTGGTCTTGTACCAAAAAGAGGCTATAAGGTGAAGTAGATTCTGTCGTAGAGAATCATACTTCGGAACTGGTTGTTCTCCCTCCGGGTTGTAAAACCTTTGGATTCTAAGTGGATCATCAGGTTGGAAGATAAAACTAGTTAATTTCATTGAAGTATAAGGACATGCTAGTAATTGAAGATTACTTGTGAGTGCCTTGATTACTTTAATGCGCATTCTCTCGTGTGAGAATAATAATCCATAAGGATGACACTCTCCTTAACCACTGCGTGGGATTTGGAAGTTCATCAAATGGATGAACCACTATTTTTATAGACAAGGAACGGCCTAAGGGTTCTGTTGGTTCCTCGCTATGAAAGAAAGTGTGTAACTTGGTAAAATCCTTGTATGGTAAAAACAATAAGCCTGAAATATTGGCATGTGATGTTTCGATCATACAATGATAAACCAACGAGTTTAGTATAAACAAAGTAACAAATGTCTATGGTATACGATAGACAGTGACGTTGCTATGCGTTTATACACGATAAACTCATCGTGGGTGGAAACGATCGAGTGATCAAGTCTACCAGAATCATGTTAAATTGGAAATTTGACGTGAAAGATATGATATTGGCAGATTTAAATCTTCGGGATTAAAATCATGAGAGGACCTGCTCGTCTCGTGTGAAGCCAATCTCATTGTGTTGATTAATTCCTTGCAAAAGGATGATAATCAAGTGGCTTGGACAACGTTAGATACTAACTATCCAAAAATCACAAAGATTGTACTTCTCGATGAGAATACACTCCGATTATTGGTAAGTTCAATTGTATCTAAGTGTTGTATTTGGCCAAATATTGCCTCGCGGTTTATAAACTCTGTAGTAATACGAGTAACCCTAGTGCTACGCACTAGAATGCAATACTGGGAAATTATGAGATACCTTTGGTATACTTATGATTTTGGACTGCACTACGTGTGATATCCAGCCATACTTGGAAAGTATAGCACCTTAACCGGATATCTAAAGGACGTTGAGTCCGTGAGAGGCTACATGGTTGATGTTAGCCGGGATAGTCAGTCAAAAAGTGGAAATTCTCGTGAAAGCTAGATCCGTGTTGAAATCTACGCTGAAAACCTCAGGACACATGTGTCTCGAGAGGTTGAATGGTAATGCCATTCTTGTTGAGAATGCTCCCGAGTTGGAAAAACTCATACCTCCAACGTTGTTGCTTTGCGATAGTCAAGCGAAATTGGTTGAGTATGGAGTTGTATGGTAGTCTAGACTTATAAGTCGTAGACATAATACCATTAAACAATTTCTCGCAACGGGAGTTGTCTCTGTTGATTATAAGGTCAAAAAGAGGACAACGTAGCGGCCGCTAACCTAAAGGGTAACCTTTGGTTGTTGAGAAATTGATACGAGGAATGGGTCTAAAGCCCTTGGTAAATAAAATTCCATAGTGGATACCCAACCTAGCTGGCACCTAGGTTTAATGGGACAACTAAATTATGGAATGAGCGCGTCACTGTGGGGGTTTCCGATCCCTACCACTCCTCGTTAAAACAGTGACTCCCGATCGAGGCTAGCACACTAGTGCTTTAATGATTCGATTGTCATCTGACATATGCTGCGTATGCAATGTCAAATGGACATGTGTTGAGTTGCGGGAAACTCGAGAAAGAATCACCTATGTGAGAGAGAAGTGAGGGTCGCTTCAAAGGAGAATTGAACTGGGCTCAATTCTTTAGAAACGCTTGCAGAACCAGGCAGGTGTCCCACGACCAAAATGGGCACAGTCATGAGAACAGGACGTGGTTAGAAGGTTCCTGTGTGAGATTTGTCAATGTCTACACAAACGGCAGTCGGTTCAAAGACATCGCGTTCTACCGTACAGCCAGTAGGGTATATAGATCTCACAAGGCAAGGTTCAAAGGGTTAAACCTACCTCTGCTATGCAGGAATCAACCGTTGAACACAGTTGTTTCCGTTTTCCAAAATTATCCCGAAAACAATTTTCATTCATGTGGGGGATTGTTGGAAAAAATGGCAATACATGGCATTTTAAGTGGCCATTTTGTGGTATAAATATATGTAGGGTCCACTTCCGATTTTGGGTCGGGTCAAAGTGGATTCGGGTTCTTCGTTCTTAGACGAAGAGATCGATATATTATACGCTCAAAATGGATAATGGGTGAATGAGAAATTGGTTCTCAAAGTAGACCCATTGAGATGGAAAAATGTGGGAAAAGCTTTAAGGAAAAGCATTTGTCCCACATTGGTTTGGGAAGAAGATTTCACCCACTATATATACAAGAGTCATTTTATGACTAATTAACTTGTATAGCATATATGTTCTCTCTCGCGCGTAGGGGGGGGGGGTGCAAATCAAATCCCAAAAAATGAGTTCGAAAGGCTTGAACTTGTGTGCGCCGGCACCTGCGGGCACGAATGTCGTCTGGTAAATTGGCTGGCCTTGCGGGCTAAGTTATGCCAAAAATCCGATACGATTTTATCCATCGAAGGCTCCTTCGAGAGATCATCTCTCGGAGCGGAGCTGCGTCGAGACTTCGATGTCTCGAGCGGCAGCGCGCGAGACCATGTCTCGCGGCGCATCTGGGCAGCGCACGAGACATAGTCTCGCGACACGGCAGTTCGAGACATCAAGTGATGTCTCGACAGCGCATCTGGGCAGCGCACGAGACATAGTCTCGCGACACGGCAGTTCGAGACATCAAGTGATGTCTCGACACTTCGAGACATCACTTGATGTCTCATGCGGGTTACGCCCGCGCGACACGAACGACGTCTCGAAGTGTAGTTGCGATGGAAGCTTGCGATAGCGGTGGTCTCCTGGTCGCACCAGTCGATCTCTTGCGGCTAAGAGTTGAACTCTCGAAGCTTGCACAAGTTGATCAATCGTAGCTCTGAGTCACCTCTCGAAGGCGATCTTCCGCGCGTAACTGCAATAACCTCTCGCAAGAGACTTTGGCCAAGACGGTTCACTTCCAATGTGATCGTTCAAGTGATTAACTCAATATGTTATGGAATTAATATCAGTTTAATTCCAATATTTATTTTAGAGTTAATTGCATATTAGTGGCAAAGTTAATACTTGGTTAGTGGGTGGAGGTTACAATGCCAAGAATGAATGCCATGATAAATGCCATTAATCCTTCATCTCCTATATATATTTCTAGGTGAGCAGCAGATTTTAGATGAACATGAACAAGTAATACGTGATATACACGAAATACTTTCCACCTCGAAACTCTGCTCTCCTTCGTTCTAGCCACCTGTGTTCATCCCACGTTCTCGTTCGCCGGGTCCAAGTCTGTGTGCTCAAACGGCGGATCGTAGCACGTTTTATCCTAGGAAGCCTAGGCCGCAACGTTCCAGCACCTCGGGAAGCGGCAAAAAAGGTTTTAAGGATAGTGACAACACGACTCGTGCTTACAACTACCCTAAAGTCCGTTATACACCGTCCCTGTATTCCAGGTTTATCTAACCTTTGTTGTAGGTTTAAATTCCTGGAATTTCCTTGTATTTCCTTTTGTTGTAATCCTTCGTGGATTATTTTTCCCTGTAATATTTCTTGTAATATTTGTTTTAGTGGATTTTCTATTTCGTCCATTTTCTTGGGTATTTTGAGAATTGTTTCCCCAACAGAGAGTTCAAGACTACCAACACAAATCCCAATACCTACCTACTATTATTTTATTCAAAGGGAGAGAAAACGGAAGAAGAAGATCTGTGGCGGTGGTCGGAGGCGGACGAAGCTGCGACGGTGGTCGGGGCGGAAGAAGAGCGAGAGCAAACATAGAAGGTGACAAAACCGCCGGCTCAAAGCTCCATTAGAGCTCCGGCCGAAGGCCGGCGGTGGAAGCCGGAGTTGAGCAACAGAGAAAGGTGTTTGATTTTAGAGAGAAAAAGGAGACAACATTTTTTCAATAGTCCTTAATTCCTCACGATTGCGCAAACTAACAGTTAATTTATTCGTTCTATTTATTTTATTTTATTGTGATTTGCATGCATAATGTTTTTTAACTTTTTCTTTTGTGCAAGTGATCATATTACAACTTACACAAGCTTGGCAAGATTCGTGCCGTGAGGAGATAAGAGGGACGCAGTGGATCTAGTTGTTATACAGTCGATCATAATCGTCAAATGAAACTGTAGTAGAAATAAAATGATACTCTATTATTGATGATATAATGAAATTAGTGTGGAAAATAAAACTAAAAAAAAATAAAGCACATTCAACAGTGTATATTGTCAAATGAAACTGTAGTATAATTAAAATGATACTTTAGTGTTATTATAATTAAACTAGTGTATATGAAAAATGAAACTAAAATTCAGAGTCATACAATAACATATATTGTCAAATAAACCTAGAGTGTAATTAAGATAGTACTTTAATGCAATAATGTATGTTATATTGGTGTGTGTGGAAAATGAAACTACAACTCATGTAATAATTGTATATTGTCAAATAAAACTGTAATAGAATTAAAATAATACTTTGAGTATTGCTATAATAAAACTAGTGTGTGAAAAATGTAACTAAAAAATAAAACAATATCGTCAAACAAAACTAAAGTGTAATTAAAATGACATTTACTCCATGAACCACACTACTACATGTCTACATGAACCATGTTCCACGGTAAAATTTGTCCAGTGGATCCACAGCTCGCATATATACCACCTATATTAGTACGTAATTTTTTTTTTTTGTTGGTGGGTTTTCTTCCATTGATGATAATGGACACATATACTAAGAATAGGACCAAGCTAAAACTGTACCGCCTACACAAGTGGATGAAGCCAATTCAACTCTGGATTATATAAGGTTTGGTGCTACAATAACGCAATAGTTATATATTATGAATTAGGCTGCATGTAATAAATTAACTCTAATGGCACGTTTGGTTCGCGGAATAAGTTTGGAATGAAATAGTATTTTCGATAATATGTTTATTTCTTTATTTGGTAAAAACTTTTGTATTGTTCCTGAGAATGACTTATTCTCGATATATGGCTCATATGCGGCCTGTTGCTCTGGTGCGGTCGTGTGGCCTTATCTTTGACGTTCAATTCGCCTAATCTAATGGTGGCAATTGCAGTTCGCGCAGGTTAAGTGGAGGGCTTTTTGATAATTTTAGTATCTATATTACGTGAATTGAAATGGTGCATTTTAGTACATGGTGTGGTGCGTTTTAATACATGTCGTGGTGCGTTTTATTACGTATGTTGGTATATTTAACTGTGTTGTGGAATGATGTGTTTTAATCCATCATTTGGTGTATTTTCATACGTAGAATGGTGTGTAATTGTGTTGTGGAATGGTGTGTTTTAATCTGTCCTCTGGTGCATTTTAATACGTAGAATGATGTATATTTTAATACATATTTTCTAATAAAGGTGTGTTTGGAAACCCGGAAAATGACTTCTGGAAAATGTTTTTTAGAAAATGAGTCATTTTCCAGAATATATTTTCATTTCCGATGTTTGGTTTCACAACGAAAAACTGTCTTTTTTGTGTTTGGTTCATTTTCCGAAAAATGAGCATAATTGTATACTTTATTTTTCAACTCAAATGAATTTATTTTGATAATCAATTTTTCATTCACCCATTATCTGTTTTGAGTGTATAATATATTATAAATTTTGTAAGTTAAGACCACAAAAAAAAAAAAAAAAAAGATGACTCGCAAAATAGCGGGCTTAACGGGCCTTGCCCGCTAAGGCCTGTGACCCGCGCGAGCTGCGGGCCGGCCCTGTATAAAAAAAAAAACAATGTGTACTGTGTACACATTATATATTTACGTGTATTGTGTACACATGAATATATAATGTGTACACGTATGTACACATACACATGAAAGAATTCACGTGTACACAGTACACATTTAAAAAAAATAAAAAATATCGCCGGCTGGCCCGCAAGGCCCGCCAACCCGCGTGGGGCAGGCTAGGGTCCTATGGACTAGTGTTGTAAAAAGTAAAAACTAAAATCACACTATTTTGACAAATTTTGCATGTTTATATCTCCTGGAAAATGACTTCCCCAAAAAAAGAGGAAGTCATTTTCCCCCAAAACATACCTATTTTCCTTGGCCGAATGCATTATTTTCCATTGACTTCATTTTCCCCTCTCTTGCCAAACACGGGAAACTCAGAAAACATTTTTCAGAAGTCATTTTTCGGGTTTCCAAACACACCCTAAGTGTAATAGTGTATGTTTATAATCTGGGATGATGATTTTCAATAAGTAGAATTGTGCATTTTAACACACATTGTGGTGCATTATAATACGTAGAATGGTGCATATTTTAGCACATATTTTCTAATGTGTAAATAGTGTATGTTTATAATCTGACATGAGGCACGTTGTGGTGCATTTTAATACATAGGATGATGCGTTTTATTACGTATATTTGGTTATAGTGTGGAATGATGTGTTTTATCTGTCCTCTAGTGCATTTTAATACGTAGAATGGTGTGTATTTTTAACACATATATACTGCGCGTTGATTTGATGACTTGATGTAATCTAATGGCAAAAAAAAGGACGCACGACCACACCTAAGGAGCATGCCACACTTGAACTCAACTATATATCTAAAAACATAATAAGTGTGAATGAAGGTTATACCCTTCATTTATGTCCGTTTTTTTCAGTTAAGTTTTTTATACGTTATGCTATAAAAGTTGTACTTTACATTAATATTTTGGACAAACATACGCCTACCGTTATAACTTCCGTTAACTTTCCACTATTGTTACCATGCATATGCATCCACCATATATTTTCTTATCTTATTCAATAATAATAATAACATATATGTACATTATATATTGTAGGTATATGTTAGTTATTTCCAAAAATATAAATATAAAAATTATAAAAATGTTTTACATTATTATTATTATTATTATTATTTACAATAATTTAAATATTTAAAATCTAAATATAAAATTTTAATATAAAATATTAATATTGGGTACCTATTTTTTGTGCATCGCGCATAAAGAATACTAGTATATATATATATATATATATATATATATATATATATATATATATATATATATATATATATATATATATATATATATATATATATATATATATATATATATATATATATATATATATATATATATA
>NC_044927.1:6786730-6819230 GCF_003576645.1 Ipomoea triloba | reverse complement strand
CTTACAAATGTTTTGGTATCGCATATGTCAGATGGCTATCCTCATGTTCTATTTATTTAAATCCTAAGGCATTCCTTTCAAAAAAAAAATCCTAAGGCATTTTATCTTGCTAATAAATTTAACTAATTTTTTGAGAAGTTATTAGATTATCCTCATCCTACACTTAAAAAAAAAAAAAACGCGGAAATAACGACGGATTTAGCGACGGATTCATTCCGTTGATAATTTAACAACGGACTAGCGACGAATTTACTTATTTTTTAAAAATTGAAAATTAGCGACAGATTAGCAACGCATTATCGACGAAATTTTGCGACAAAAAAATTTTGTCGTTAAATCCGTTGTAGCTATTTTTAGTTGTGAATCTTCGCGCATAAACACGTTTTTTTGTAGTGCTACGCCCTTTCAAGATGATGTGGAAATGAGATTTTGAAGGTGAGAGAGTATTGCTGGGAGAATGATAACTTTTTTTTTTTTTTTGATAACCTTAATCAGTAACTAATTCATTTTAATTTGCTTTAAAATGGGATTAACTCACAAAATTTCATACCATAATAAACTTATTATTATTATTATTTAATAATAAAGCATTCCATCCTTGACATTACAAATATTTAGAATGACAGCGAAATCGAAAGATACCAACTACAAATTTAAATTGATAGAGAAACATAGTATTACATTCATTATTTAATAATAGTATATTTTATGTCAAACCGCATACAACTCAAACATTATTATAATAGCACAGAAGCAGATTAATATTCAAGATCTATCATCCCAGGACTGTGATTGAAGATAGTCAATGATTCCTTTGTCGAGGCGGAATGCTTTGGTGAGAACATCGTCTGAAATTGACGGCTCAGATCCAAAGACAGAATTAGCAAGGATCACAAATCCTGGCTTTTGGCTACTGAAAGATGAAAACACCGTAGCATTGGTGCGCCCAACGTTGTAGAGGAAGTGAACGAGTCCCTTGGGAAAAATGAAGACGTCGCCAGGTTTAAGAGTTTTGGGGAAAAGCTTATTCTTTTGACCGTTGAGTGGGTTTGAAGAGACAAACCCAACTTCAAGAGTGCCTCTCAGAACAAACACAACTTCAGTGGCTCGAGGGTGGGATTAGGCCATTGCGTTCAAAATCTGTACGAGCGATTGACAACCCCATGGTGTTCAGCCCTGGGAATCGGTCCACATTTAGATACTTTACTAACAGTACAGTCCCAAATTACCTTGACTAACACCTCCAGCAGGGGTGTTAAACCCAGCAGGCATGTAGAAATCATTTGCTTCAACAAGGTTTGGGTCCTTGCAAGGCTTCCCATTCACAAACACTGCATGCATGTATCAACCAATATAGTTACGTTAACCAAGAAAGAAAGAGTACGTAATGCTTAGTTCACTAGTTCAGTAGATAATATTTGAGAGTAGAAGAAAGAAAGACGTAATGCTCCCAAAGGTATCCCTTCAACTGACAGCCAGAGGACTAACCCTCGTCTCAACGGTCAGCACACTAAGTAGTAGAGGACTGACCAAATGGTTTGCTCCATTCACATGGGCGAGAATCGAACGATCGAACCCCCGATCTCATGCTTAAGGACAAGGTGCTGAACCACCACACCAACCATGTTGGTTAATTTATGATAAAAATCATAATACTTAGCTTATTACTGAAAATTTTATACCAATTTAAAATAAATAAACTGTTACTTATAAATTATAAGTTATAAGAGATGTTAGTAGTATTCAAATGTGAAATTATGATACTATTTAGCTAAAAATAATTGTTCATAATGATAAATGTTATAATATTTATAACTGAAATTGTGATATTTACAAAGTGTAATTTTAATTTAAACATTGTAATACTTTATACACGAAGTGTTACTTATGAAATAAAGTGTAATACTTATGATAGATATTGTAATATTAATATGTGAAATTGTGATACTATTTAGGATAAAATTGATTATATTGTACTGTTATTAATGACAAATATTACAATACTTATAATTGAAATTGTGATATTAAATCCTGACCAGTCTCACAGACAAAAATTGATGAGAGGATCTCACACAAATTTTAATAGAAGAGAGGAATTATATATATGAAGGCATTATGAAAATGTAAATGTGTACCTGCAGCTTGGGGATCGGCAACTGCAACACAAAAATCTTGCAAGGGGTTGTTATCATATGCGCGAGCAAACGAAGCTAGTAAAGCCAAAAGGACTATGGATGCCATTTGGAGACTCACCATTGTTAGTTGTGCCTATTTCTCTGTAAATGCTTTGTTAAGTTTTTTTTAGAAGATATGTCGGATTCAAAACAGGGAAGGTGCCTATTTATATAGTAATTCAAATAGACTTGAATGTGTATGTTTTCTATTTTATTTTCATTTATTTATTTACGCAAATTTTGGTGGCCGGAGAGATCGACTTCCCATGCAAAGGTTTAATGAAAGATTTAAATATTACGTACCTAACAGTCTATCAAAGGAAATTATAGGCGCAGAGTATAGACCTTAAGCTATTTCAAATGAAGCAAATTTCAACCCAACAAATTAAATACAATTATTAGATAATATTTAGACGAGTTAATTCTATTTTGGTTCTAGATTTATAGGTAACCGTCCACTTTTAATCTATTTTTATCAGAACATTCACATTTGATTATAATATTATTATGGCAAGACTATTTTTTGTCTTCCATCAACAAAATTGTTAAAATATCGTTAAATAGAAAGACATTTCGATCATTTTTATACTGATGTAGTATATACAGATAGTATTCTCTACGATGTACGGTTCAAGGTCGGTTCTTGGTTTTGATCCTTTGCCTAGTCTGCTTGTTGGTTTAATAGGAAGAACCCGGTATACGTGACAGTGGGTCAAATATATTTGAGCTAATAGTTGTGTAGAAATAGCCAAAAGTCCTCTCTGACAGTAATTAATGTGGTATTTATATGGATCAGAAGGGGACATGTCCCGGGTCAACGGCATGTGCAGCACGTGGAGGCCATGCACGGTCCAGGCTGAGGTCCAAGAGAACTTAGCCACGTGCCCTGATATCCCTGAGCACACCGTAGAGTACCATGAGGCAACAGTAGGTCGGTCCGACCTAGACAGTTCGATGAGTTGAAGACCACAAAGCCATTCCACGAGTTTAACCCTTGGTCAAGCCCGGTAGGCAAAGAAGGTCGGGAAGGCGAGATCTCTAGGTCGGGTCGGGGTAGGCCTGCCCTAAGAGGCGTTACCGACCAACATACAGGCACAGTGTCCAGGGAATAATCCCCATCATATACAAAGTGAGTTGACATTGCTATATTTTTATGTTTATTTTTTATTTTTTGAAAAAATCTATAATTGAAGACTGAAATGTTTTTGTATTTAACGGCATTAACATTGTTTTGTTGATAGAGAACCAAAAACGATCATACCACAATAATACTAGGACCAAATGTGAACGTTCTGATAAAAAATATTAAAATTGGACTACCACCAATAAATCTAAGAAAAAATTAAAAATGAAATTAACCCATATTTTGATCTATCTATACCTTATCAGTATTTTTAATTTATTTTATCTTTATTTTTTAAAAAAAATTGTTGAACATTTTGTAATATTTATTTATTTGATTAAAACTGGACTACCACCTATAAATCTAGGAAAAAATTAAAAATGGAATTAACCCATATTTTGATCTATCTATACCGTATAGTAGTATCTGTTCATACATACTTTCTCAACCTGTTGAAGCACAAAGAGTTAGTATCGCCTTCACTAAGACTCGATCTCGTGACCCCCGTATGAGAGAGCCACTACATGCCATTTGAGCATGGCTAATGGCTAGTAATATTTATTAGTTTGGTATAGTAGGAAAATTTAATTCAATAGTTAGTGGTTCTATACATTATTTTATTAATATGTTATCAATATATTAAAATAAAATTATAAATTAATTTTTTAATAGGAAAAATAGTATTTTTGTTCCCTGAATAATTATATGCATATAGCGCATTATTTCTCCCACAAATTATTTATGTATCTACATTACACCTTTAATTATTTCGAAAGTTTTAATTTTTGTCCCTCTCTGTTAAATGGCATTTGGACCGTAAACAATAAGGTTAAGCTAATACTAGACTACTAGTAACATAGTTAATGCTGATAAAATACAACGTTCTAATATTTTAAACGATTCCATTTTGAATAGTCCTTAATTCCTCTCTATCGCGCAAACTAACAGTTAATTTATTCGTTCTATTTATTTTATTTTACTGTGATTTGCATGCATAATATTTTTTTTAGGAATAAGGGTCAAATAGGCCATTCAACTACACACCAAAATATAATTAGGCAACCGAACTAAAAAAAAAATACTACAATTAGGTCACTGAATAGTATAAATTCATACAGTTTCACTAAAAATGACTTGTTTACATGTTGATACGTTGACGTGTCGATTACCAAATTAAAAAATAATTGTTAAATATTATTTTAATAATTTTAAATAAAATAATTATTTTAAAATATTTATAAAAAAAAAAAGAATCCGCCGGAGTCGAAGGGCACCCCTTCATCTCCGGCCAGCCATGGAGAGGAAGGGTTCTCCATTGTTGGCCGGAGACCAAGGGGTGCCCTTCGTCTCCGCAAAGGGCTTTTTTTTTTTTTAATAATTATTTTATTTAAAATTATTAAAATAAAATTTAAAATTATTTTTAAATTTGGTAATTGGCATGTCAGCGTATCAACAGGTAAACAAGTCATTTTTGATCAAATTGTATGAATTTGTGTTATTCTTGAGGAACCTAATTGTAGTTTTTTGAGTTTGGTGGCCTAATTACATTTTGGTGAGTAGTTGAGTAGCCTATTTGACTTTTATTCCTATTTTTTAACTTCTTCTTTTGTGCACGTGATCATATTAATTACAACTTACAAGCTTGGCAAAATTTGTGGCATGAGGAGATAGAGAGACGCAGTCTATCCACAGCTCGATCGCATATATACCACCTATTTTAGTACGTAACTCTTTTTATTGTTGATGGGTTTTCTTCCATTGATGATAATGTGCACATGCATCTACTAAGAATAGGGCCAAGCTAAAACTGTACCGTCTTCGTTCAAAAAAAAAAAAAAAAAAATGTACCGCCTATACAAGTGGATGAAGCCAATTCAACTCTGGATTATAACAAGTTTGGCGCTACAATAACGCAATAGTTATATATTATGAATTAGGGTGCATGTAATAAATTAACTCTTAATGTTGTTAGGTCATGATATATATAAATTAGGGTGCATGTAATAAATTAACTCTTAATGTTGTTAGGTCATGATATGGCTACGGGTGTTAGCAAATAGAACTTTCGATAAACTACTCGTGTTCGTGTTTAGCAAGTAGTGTTTGTTTATGTTCGTTTATTAAGGTAATATGATACTTATTCTTTATTTTTCTTTTACTTTACTTTTTCATATCAAGTAACTCAAAAAAATTATAATTTTTTCTTTTCATTTTTCTTCATCCAATTTATTCAAATATAAAAAGGAAAATTTATAATTTATGCCCCTCACAAATATGTCAATTATCAATGTCACTCTTAAATTATTAGTGATGTAAATATTACCTCTCAATTTTTAATACGTGGCATATATTATATTGCCCCTACCCTAATAGGAGGAAGAAAAAAGATTGTTGTCGGTGGAAAGAGAACAAACGAAGAAAGAAAAATAGTGGAAAAAAAGTGGTCTTCGAATAGGAAAAACGGTTTTAACCACATTTACACCACTAATTGATAAGCTTAATTTCTAGACATTTTTAGAGTAATTTTAGTAAGTGATTTGCATAAATAAATTAAGTTTAGTGTTGATCTTATTATAAATATTATATTTATTTATAAGTTACTAGTTTAGATTGGTTTTAATAAATATTAGGCTAATGTTGCATTTTTTTATTAATATAAATAAGAATTTTATTTTAACCATAGGATTACATTTATTTGGTAGTTTTATATATTCAATAATTTTAGATAAATGTTTTAATAATTAGGTTTAGTTAAGTTGCGTCATTAGGTTATAATTATTATTAACTTAACATTATTTTATTTGATTTGATTTGTCTTTGAGGGACGCAGGACTGCAACAAAAGGAGGAAAATTAAATTGGGTTTCCCTTGGGGCTACTGGAACTGACGCATGACGCAAGAAAAGGAAAAAAAAAAGAAAAGGGAATTAATTTGGGGTTTGCAAAAGAAAAGGAACGACGAAGCAAAAAGGCTCATCTGAGTTTAGGTGTATTTATTTCGGCTCTGGCAGAGGGAGAAAAAGAGACAGAACAGGGAAAGTGAAGGAGTAGACTACTAAGGCTAGGGTGCGCAGCAGCGGCTTTGGCGCGGAAGCGAAGACTCCATCGCAAGGAATTTTCGAGTTCTAATCGCGGCTATCTTCTTCTTAGGCTTGAATTATTTTCCTTTTTCTTCACTTTTATTCTTGTTTATTAAATTTCCAGATTAATAATTTCTTGAATAGTTCATGCAATTAATTATGATTATTGGCTAGAAGTTTTAATTAGGGATTTGGATTAGCCTTGGATTAGATTAATTGACTATTCTTCGTGTGTTGATTCTTCTAAGTTTCAGTTAAATAATTGAACTTGATTATATTTATCTTATGAATTTTAGTTGTGAATTGTGTGACTGGCCATTGCATATTTCTATCATTAGGGTTTATAAGAAGAACTGACAGGTGAATTATGAACCTGGACCTCGTAAGATAGACATAATTGACCTAAACTAGACATAGCTTTAGGTATTTGTGGTGAGTTTTGGTTGTTGCTTAATGGGTTCAATTAATGTTGGTGAAATATCGACGGATGATCACAGTTAATTGGATACAACCTAGTAGCTCGACGGAGTATTAGGATATAAATGAAGCAATCATCACTATAATCGCATGAATCAATACTTAGGATGGTTAGTTAATTATCTAATAGGTGAACCCAAATCCCTAGTCTTTTATCAATCACTAATAATTCAGGGTAAGGCAATATGTGTCACATTTTGAAATTTTAAGGGCAACATTTACTTCAGTAATAATTCAAGGGTGACATTGATAATTGAAATTATTTTGAGGGGCATAAATGATAAATTTTTCTATAAAAAAATGTAATGAGAATAATACTTCTAAAAGTACCCTTAACATTTTCCATGCAATTGACTTGTGACTAGAGCTATCAAAACTGGCCGGCAGAGCGGGCCCCGCCAAAGCCCGCCCAAAAAGGGCCCAAAAATAGCTACCCCGCGGCGCCTCCCTAGGCCTGCGGGGGCCGCCAACTCCTCCACACCTTTTTTTTTTTTCTAAATAAATATTAACCATGTTGCTGGGCTAGGGCTGCTGGAAAATTAGCAACAATATAATCCGTATTAATATACAAACTTATTAATTATTTATCTCTTTTTTTTTATAATAAATTATTTATCTCTTTTAAACATTGTAGAATTTAGAGAGACAAGGAAGATTGCCTACAATCGACAAGATATTGATGAAGTTAGAGACATATGGTGCAAGCTTTTTATTGATGAATATATGGCTTAATAAATTACTTTTTTAATTTGATGAATTATGAGATTTATGTTAAATACTTGTTATTAATAATTGTAGTTTCAAAGTATTATTAGTAATTGTAGAATTTATTAGTCTAATTAGTTGTGATATTTATTAGTTTGATTAATTGAGAAATTTATTAGTTTGAATGTTAATTTGTTGCACAGGTTTTGAAACTTGATGTGAATTGTAAAATTGATGCACATGTTTTAGGTAGATTCGTAAAATAAATTTAATGATTAAAAAAATAAACGACGTTCTTATAATATTTTAAAAAAAAAATAAAAATCACATATGGCGTCGGTTATTTAAAAAAAAAACGACGCAATATGTATTTTTTATTTTTAAAAAAATATAATACGACATTTGTTTCATCTTCGTAATATATAAATCTCATTGTCCTCATATGCTTCAAACACCTCCTTGTATTGTATGACATGTTAAACATAATGTAGTGCTATTCCATCTCGTTGGAACATCTAGCTGTAAAACACATTTTGCTTCCATCTCGAAAAGATTAGCAAGATCTCTAAATTTTTGGAGACTTGCAGGTGAATTCCTAACGCATCTAACAGCATCCCTAATCCTCATAACCGAACTATCAGTAAATTTTAACCCATCCTGCACCACCAAGTTCAATATGTGGTCTATGCACTTCATGTGCATTAGTGACTCCTAACAGAGTTTGTACCCTGTTTGTAAGGACAGCCCATGTGGTAAGAGTGCTCTACTTACAACCGAGAGGTTATGGGTAACCTAGGCTGGTTTAACTCCTTGTGGTTCTTTGTCGGATAGGGTCGAGTTTGTACCCCAAGACAACAATTTGCTTTTAAAAAAGCCCATAGTGGAAGAGACATTGTCTACGGTGACAGTAAATACATTTTTTATTTCCCACTCAATCAAACAACTCTCTAAGGCCTTAGAGACATGCTCCCCCTTGTGAGAAGAAACATGGACAAATTAAATTAAAGGATATGATTTTCTTGTAAAACTGTAAAGTGACGCCAAGCGTGTATGCAGGTCATGGGTACACATGAGTCAAGCCTTTTTAAGCTCAATCTAATGTGGGATAAAGACTACTTTCAATCCTTCCCATCATAATTTTTCAACTCAAATGAGTTTATTTTGATAATCAATTTCACGCATTATCCATTTTGAGCATATAATATATCAATTTCTTAGTCTTATTTCGGAGACACCGAATCCACTTTGACCTGACTTAAAATAGTCACTTAAAATGTCATGTTTGCTAAAAAATTTCAACAAATGTTTTGGTATCACATAGGTCAGGTGGTTACCCTCATGTTCTATGTATTTAAATCCTAAGGCATTTTATCTTGCTAATAAATGTAACAATTTATTTTTGAGAAGTTATTAGGCTATCCTCATCCTAGTAAACGAGCCCATTTCGAGACGATGTGGAAAGTAATGTAAATATATATATATTTTTTCGTTTTTATATTATTTTGTTAGCTTATGTGGCTTGCAAGGCTACTATAATAGTCTTGAAAGCCTGATTTTTATAGTTGCATTTTCTTTTTTATTTGTTATTTTATTATTATATTTATAATATAAAAAGAAAGTGAGAGATTATTGCAGGAAACGATAATCTTAATTATTAACTAATTCATTTTAATTTGCTTTAAAATGGGATTAACTCACAAAATTTCATACCATAATAAACTTCTTATATTGTTTAATAATAGAGCATTCCATCCTTCACATTACGGAAGATACCAATTACAAATTTAAATTGATATAGAGAAACATAATATTACATTCATTATTTAATAATAGTATATTTTATGTGAAACCGCATACGACTCAACATGATTATATTAAGTAATAATAGCACAGCAGCAGATTATTAGACAAGATCCCAGTCCTGAGATTGAAGAGAGTCAATGTCATTTTTCTTGAGGCGGAATGCTTTGGTGAGAACATCGTCTGAAATTGGCGGCTCAGATCCAAAGGCAGAATTAGCAACGGACACAAATCCTGGATTTTGGCTACTGAAAGCCGAAAACATTACAGCATTTGTGCGTCCAACGTTGTAGAAGAAGTGAACAAGTCCCTTGGGAAAAATGAAGACGTCGCCAGGGTTAAGAGTTTTGGAGTAAAGCTTATTCTTTTGACCGTTGAGTGGATTTGAAGAGACAAAGCCAACGTAAAGCTTGCCTTGCAGAAGAAACACAACCTCAGTGGCTCGAGGGTGGGTGTGGGGTGGGATTATGCCATTGCGTTTAAAATCTGTACGAGCGATTGATAACCCCATGGTGTTCAGCCCTGGGAATCGGTCCACATCTAGAAACTTTCATTAGAACTAAGATTAACACCTCCAGTAGGGGTGTTAAACCCAGCAGCCATGTAGAAATCATTTGCTTCAACACGTTTTGGGTCCTTGCAAGGCTTCCCATTCACAAACACTGCATGCATTGCAAGTATCAACCAATATATATAATAGCACAATTTAGTTAACCAAGAAACTGAGAACCAGACGGCTCGAATTTAAGATAGTTTTTTGTACCAATTTGAAATAAATATACTGTTACTTATAACCAGTTGATCTGACTACAATCTAACTTGTGTCACAGACAAAAATTGCTGAGACGGTCTCACATAAATTTTGACAGAAGAGAGAAATTATATGAAGGCGTTATAAAAATGTAAATGTGTACCTGCAGCTTGGGGATCGGCAACACAAAAATCTTGCAATGGGTTGTTATCATATGCGCTAGCAAACGAAGCTAGTAAAGCCAATAGGACTATGGATGCCATTTGGAGACTCACCATTGTTGTGCCTATTTCTCTGTAAATGCTTTGTTAAGTTTTTTTAGAAGATATGTCGGATTCAAAACAGGGAAGGTGCCTATTTATATATTAATTCAAATAGACTTGAATGTGTATGTTTTCTATTTTATTTTTATTTATTTATTTACTCAAATTTTGGTGGCCGGAGAGATCGACTTCCCATGCAAAGGTTTATTGAAAAATTTAAATATTACGTACCTTCCAGCCTAATAAAGGAAATTATAGGCGCAGAGCATGGACCTTAAGCTATTTCAAATGAATCAAATTTCAACCCAACTAATTAAATACAATTATTAGATATTTAGATGACTTAATTCCATTTTTAGTTCTCTATCAATAAAACTGTTAAAATGTCGTTAAATATCAAGGTATTTCGATCATTTTTATACTGATGTAGTATATACAGAGAGTATTCTCTAGGATGTATGGTTCAAGGCCAGTTCCGGGTTTGGATCCTTAGCCTAGTCTGCTTGTTGGTTTAATAGGAAGAGCCCGATATACATGATAGTGGTTGAGAGGTATCTGAACTAATAGTTAGTGTGTAGAAATAGCCAAGAGTACGTCCCCTCTGACAGTAATAAATGCGGTATTTATATGGGTCGCAAGAGGAAAGGTCTTAGGCCAACGACGTGTGCAGCACGTGGAGGCCATGCACGGATCTAGGCAGAAGCCCAAAGGAACTTAGCCATGTGCCCTGATATCCCTGAGCACACTGCATAGCAGCACGAGGCACCAGTAGGTCGGTCCGACCTAGACAGGTCAATGAGTTGTAGACCGCGAAGCCATTCCACGAGTCTAACGCTCGATCAAGCTTGGTAGACAAAGAAGGTCGGACGGGAAGGTGAGATCTTTAGGTCGGTTGTGGTCTGGTCGGGCTGGGCCCGCCCTAAGGGTCTGTTACCGATAGAGGACCAAAAATGATTATACTACAATAATACTAGGACCAAATATGGACGTTCTGATAAAAAAATAAATTTGGACTGTCACCTATAAATTTAGAACAAAAAATGGAATTAACTCATATTTTGATCTATCTATACCTTATAAGTATTTTTATGTTTATCTTTATTTTTTTAAAAAAAATTGTTGAACATTTAGTAATATTTATTAGTTTGGTATAGTAGGAGAATTTAATTCAATAGTTAGTGGTTCTATTATTTTATTAATAGGTTATCAATATATAAAAGAAAATTCAACAATACTATATATACCACAATGATAGTCCCACCAGTTAAATACAAAGAGAAGTTGGAGGTGGGGTGAATAGCTAGACTTTTCAAACTTTTCAATGAAAATTCTAACTTTAAGTACTTTTTTTTTTTTTTTTGAGTGCTACTCACTCTATTACAACGTAGTATCTGTTCATAGCTAGGCGTGAATCCAAGCACAAATATCAACAGTCGCCTCCACTGAGGCGAGAACCCACTTTCTTCCATGTGGGAGCGTAAACCGGATGCCACTATACCACAAGGTCTTCTGCAACTTTAAGAATTTATTAAGATCAGTTGGAAATAAAATGTTTTTCTAAAAAGTGATTCATTTTTTAGATAACATTTTCAGTTTCAAGTATTTGGCTAAAAGTTAGAGAATAGTCCTAATATATTTGGTTGAAAGTTTTATTATTATTTTTTTTAATGTTTGATTCATTATTTTTTTAAAACCATAAACATAAATTCATTACAAAGTTCTTTCTTATAAAATACGGAGTATTAATTATTTTAATGATGATGATTATGATTTATATTAAAATAAAATTATAAATTAATTTTTTAATAGAAAAAATAGTACTTTTGTCCCCTGAATAATTATATGCATATAGGACATTTTTCTCACAAATGATTTATGTATCTACATTATCCTTTCAATTATTTCGAAAGTTGCGATTTGTATTCCTCTTTGTTAAATGGCATTTGGACTGTAAAAAATATGGTTAAGCTAATACAGTAATACTACTAACATTAGTTAATGCTGATAAAATACAACGTTCTAATATATTAAACAATTCCATTTTGAATAGTCCTTAATTAATTCCGCACTATCGCGCAAACTAACAGTTAATTTATTCGTTCAGTTTATTTTATTTTAGGAATAAGCTTCAAATTGACCATTGAACGAAACGTGAAAGTGTAATTTGGTCACTGAATGAAAAAAAAAGTGCAATTAAGCAATTTAACATTTCAAATGTATGCAATTTCATCTGATAGCAGGTTTCATGTTGACGTGGATGATGATTTGGCATTTTTATTTTTTAAATTTCCTTTTTCATTTCTTATTTTTATTTGGAATAAGGTTCAAATTGGCCATTGAACGAAACATGAAAGTAAAATTTGGTCACTGGACGAAAAATAAGTGTAATTAGGTCACTCAACACTCCAAATGTATGTAATTTTACCTGATAGCAGGTTAACACTCCATCTAGCAGGTTGCATGTTGACGTGGATGATGATTTGACATTTTTTTAAAGTTTCCTTTTCATTTCTTCTTTTTATTTTTGAAAATCCTTTTCAAGCATAAAATCTGCTTCAATATATAGTTAGTTTTTTTTTTTTGAGAAATATATATTCAGTTTATAATTTTATATAATAATTAATTAAGATGTTAATAAGTAGAATGAAGCAGGATTCCCTTCTCGCAGTGCACTACTTTGGAGCTAAGTTAAACAAAAGATGGACCAAACATTACTTTGGTGCTAAAATCTCTCTTCACAGTGCACGTTCTATCATTATAATTTGCAAAAAATTTGTTGCAGTACCTAGTTCTTTTGTATGAACATATACACCCTTCAAATATTTTTCAGCGAACAAAACGGGCTATAAAAAATTGAAACTGCATATTGATGAAGTCTACGAACGGATAAATTTCAATCTGAAGAAACCCCGAAGCAACAACGAAACAAATAGGGATTTTAGGCGTGATTTGAGAATTTCACAGTTGATTTGGAGATTTCTGATTGAAGTTTTGTTTTTTTTTTTTTTTTGAAAGAATGATTGAAGCTTAGTTTGCTTAATTTGCCTAGTAGATGGTGGAAGAAAGAGTAAAGGAAGAAAGGAAAGGACCAGGCACATTCTGCAGCAGATTTTATGCAAGAAAATGATTTTTTTAAAAAATTAAAGTGTTAACTTGCTATCAGGTGAAATTGCATACATCTGAAGTGTTGAATGACTTAATTGTATTTTTTTTCAATAAACAAGTTACATTTTCACGTTTCATTCAGTGCCCAATTTGGATCTTATTCATTTGTTTTATTGAAATTCGCACCCGTAACACGAGTAGTACGTAACTCTGGACCTTATTCATTTATTTTATTGTGATTTGCACGCATAACACGAGTAGTACGTAACTCTTTTTATTGTTGATGGGATTTCTTCATTGATGATAATGTACACATACACTAAGAATAGGGCCAAGCTAAAACCGTACAGCGTAAACAAGTGGATGAAGAGAATTCAACTCTGGATTATAACAAGTTTGGTGCTACAATAACGCAATAGTTATATATTATGATGGATTAGGGTGCATGTAATAATTAACTCTTAATGTTGTTAGGTAATGGTTACAGGTGTTAGTAAACTGAATTTTCGATAAACTACTCATGTTCATGTTCGGTAAGTAGTGTTTGTTTATGTTCGTTTATTAAGGTAATATGATACTCCTTAATTATTTTTTTTTACTTTATTTTTTTCATATCGAGTAACTCAAAAAAATTATAATTTTTTTTTTCATTTTTCTTCATCCAATTTATTGATATATATTGGTGTAAATATTATCCCTCAATGTCACCCTTGAATTATTATTGGTGTAAATATTATCTCTCAATTTTCAAAACCTGACATATATTGTCCCTACGCTAATAGGAAGAAGGAGAAACATTGTTGTCAACGAAAGGAGAACAAAAGAAGAAAGAAAAATGGAGGAAAAAAGTGGTCTTCAAATAGGAAAACTGGCTGGTAACACATTTACACCACTAATAATTCATGTGAGAGCAATAATATATGTCACATTTTAAAAATTGAGGGAGAACATTTACACAACTAATTATTCAAGGGTTACATTAATAATTGACATATTTGAGGGGCATAAGTCGGTTCCTCACGTACGAAATCACGGAACCGACGCAAAAAGTTCATTACTTTTTTTTAAAAGAATAATTACACATGTTTTAAAAAATATTGAGCTTTTAACGTCGGTTCTTATTGGAACTGACTTTAAATCTCATTAATTTTTTTTAAAAAAATAAAATTACACACGTTATATATTTATTTTTAAAATAGTTGTGCTTTCAGCAATTTATTTTTTTTTTAAAAAAATTACACATATAATGCCGGTTCCAAGAAGACCTCAGCTATATGTTTAAGCTTTTTTTTTTTTTTTTAAAGTGAAGATACGACGTCGGTTATTTCAAATAACTGACTTCGTATCCTAGATTCACATATTTTTAGATTTAGATTCACTCATTTTTCTTCATCTTCATCTCTTCGAATTTCTTCTCCTCCTCACCACTATCGTCCGCTCATTTTTCTTCTTCTTCATCTTCTTTTCTTCTTCTCACCGCCACCACTAGCCATCCACCAATTCTTCTTTTCCTCCTTACCACACCATTGTAGCCATCAACCACGGTCACCACTCCGCCGCCGCAGCCACCACCACCGTAACCATCAACCATGGTTTTCATCTCTCCTCCTTGTTAGTTTTTTCAATTTTGTTTGAAATATTATCTAAACTTGTGAGTTTTTGTTATTTGAAAATAATAATTTTAGTTTTCAAAAAGAGAACCTAATAATTTTAAATTACAATTTTTCTTATAAAAAATGTAATGAGAAGAATACTTCGAAAAGTGCCCTTAACATTTTCCATGCAATTGGCTTATGACAAGCTTAGGACTAGAGCATCGAAACCAGCCACTTCATAGCGTTGTGACATAGGTTTTGTGCACATACATATGTAAGATTTTTCCGTGTATCGTATATATTAAGACTTTAATTATGTGGTGCAACTTAATTAACTCACTTTATTAAGTAGTTTGGTTAAATTGAATAAGATATTGGATGTACAACATATAGCATATACACATCTAAAGTTCCGAACAAGTGAGACAAAAAATCTAATCTTTTTTGTATAGTTCTATCGCGTGAGAGGGAGCACAACTAAGATGTCATTGATTTCTAATATTACATCTGCTACTATATATAAGGTTACGCTTCTCATAATTAAATTTTTATTGAGTTTGATGGATTAAATTAACTCAGGTACTAAAATGGAAATTAAACAATAAATATATGTTGTGGAGACAATTCTTGTATTATTAATATTGTTGTAAGATGATTACAAGTGAATGAATTTGTTGAATGATGTTTTAATCAAGACAATAATGGTCAATTTATACCCCGGCTTCCCCTAACCGCTCTCATGAGAATAGGGCGGGTGGTTGGATCTCCCTTGACCTCGTCCGTGCATGTAGTGCACAAGACTGATGAGGCCTCCTTGGGCCGAGGCCACCTCCAGCTGAGGTCGCCCTGGGCAAAGGCCACCCCAACCTGAGGATACCTCTAGCCGGGGCCACCTCAGGTTGGCGCACCCTCATACAAAGGCCGCCCCCAGTCAGGATCTTCTTTCGGGTCGCTTCCAGGTCACTTCTTTCCTGATCAATTTCGTCTCTAATATATCCATCAGAGTTCATATTAGAATATATTTATATCTGATTTAATCCTATGTTGGTTTGGTAGTCATTATTGTGTAAATTAAAACAGTTTTTGAAAGATAATGTTTTGGTATTGTAACCCCTCGTATTTTCCGATAAGTTTGAGGTTCGGAAAATAGGTCTTTAAGTTATGACATTTAAGAGAAGACGGTTTGATGCACGAAATAATTTTTTTTAAGGATTAGTTATCGCTAGGCTGCGAACTACGCACCGGTCACGAACCGAGGAAATTTTAAGGATATAGATTCAGTTCGAATTTTCTAGAATTGAGATTATTAAATATCATATGATTAAGCCTGAACTTCTAGTTAGTTCAAGAAAATTTTAAACGGACTGTAAAGAGGTAAAATTGTTACGAATCTCGTACCTATATTTCGCGAGATACCGAAAAATTCCCAATTTTGGTGATTAGCGATGGGATTATTTTTAGGATAATTTTGGTGTTAGAATTTTCCCGAATTAAGTTATAATCCTCCGAGCTTTCATCTGATTTAACCATAAACTGGCCAAATAAATTGTGATCTTCCTAGAGACTCCATAGGGTGATGACATGTGGCAACCAAATCTAGCCTAAGATTGATCATTTAATGCTAGCATTAATGAGGTATGGTGCAATTGCACTTGATTTCTTAGTCTTCAAGCTAGAGCTCACATCATCATCTCTCTCATCCTACTCCATCCCATTTTCGTAGATCACCCAAGGAAGAATAAGAAAAAAATAAAATTGTTTAGTCTTCCATTGTGATCAAAGAGCTCCCAAGCATTTTTCAAACTCAAGTGTCTAAGTGTAGGTAAGATTTTAGACTTTGTTTGGTTGAAACCTTCTTAGAATTTAAGAGTAAACTAAAGGTGCATGGAAATGTTGTTGTTATGGTGATATTTTTAGGATCTTGGACTCAAAGGAAGGAAAACAACAATTTCTACCATTTTTTTTTAGGATCTTCCAAAAGAGGTAAGGAATTCCCTTAAGTCGGTTTAGTCACTTGAAATTAGATAATTGATTATTTGGTTGAAACATGGTGTTTTGGAACTTTGGGAATATTTTTGTATACATGTTCATAGCTTGGATATGCTTGTATATGTTATATTTATGTCCATATAGGCTTATACTTGTGAAAATAGTGAAAGGAAATCAGGGTAGATTCTGGCAGTAACTTCCGAGATTTATTGGGAAAAATTGGTAAGGTATTTTGATCCTATTTTTTTTGGACATGTATTTCTATAAGTGTAGAACCTACATATAAAATTTCATAATGATCGGAGTAGTATAAGTATGGTTTTCGGAATTGTTTCCAAAACTGGTCCAGAGAGAGAGGAAATTCCGGACAGCACACTGCCAAGGGCAAAAATGGAATTTTCTGTGTTAATTCGTGAACCTAGATGACCAAAACTTTTTATGAACATCAAGTACTATGAGTTAGGGTTCTACCATAAAAATTTCATGTGAAAAAGAGTTCGGGAACTATTTTTACCGGCTCAATCTTTCGGACTGCGCCAAGCTGAAATTTTCTGAATTATGCTTAGTATGATTATGGATGTCTTAGTGATAATTGTGAGGTAGTTAGTGAGTTAATGGTGATCAGGTGATGCTAAGGACATGGATTAATGATGGAGATTAAATGATAATCTCATGATTTTTGGGTTATGGTTAGGCAATGACCTTACCTATTAGAATTTATATATATTTGGATGTACGATATCCTCAAGTTATGATCTAATGGTGTTGATCATAGTGGAAGTTGTTGAGGACGATAGTTAAGGATGTTGGTTGATTTTAAGTGTGAGATGGACATATGAAGTGTATCCAAAAATGTTTATGAAAACTTACGTTGAAAAACGTATGCTATTTTGATATAAAGGTTGTCAAAACCTTTTTTTTTTTGAGGAAAATACCTCACTTGATTATTGTCAGAAAATGATGTTTGAAAATCCTTCAAGGGCTAAAGAGGTAGCCGATTTCAAATATTGGACTCATTGGTGAAATATGTCCAAAAGAAATGATTTAAGACAGAAAAACTGAAGGAAGGAAAATGTTTTCAAACCCTTAGTTTCTGGAATAAGGTGGGGACCTACGGGAAGGCTTAAATGCCACGGCCCGGGGTTGGAATAAGGGTGGACCTACGGGAGGGCTGGAGTGCCATGGCCCTAGGTTGGGATAAGGAGACCTACGGGAAGGCTGGAAATGCCATGGCCCGAGGTTTGTATGATCAATTCATACTACAGAGCGAAGTCTATTCGCTGAGAAGAGATGGAGTTATGAAAAAAGAAAGCCTCGTGCTTACTCAGGGGAAACTAAGTGAATTTTTGACTATGAAAATTATTGTTACTCTGGGCTGCGGTTCAGATTATTATGAGCATTAGAGCTGCGGTTCTATTTGCAAATGATGAAATTCTTGGAAATGAAAGTTTTGCAAACTTGTCTGAAAGGACATGAAAATGATTTTTTTTAAACTTCTAAACTAAAAATGTTTTCAAACCTTTGTCTACTTTTAAGTGACAAATGGATTTTCTTACTTAGCCGTCGTGCTAACTACACTTCATTGTGTCCTTTATTAGATGCAGATTAGTGTGGACTCTAGTAGCCCGATGAGCTCTAAACAAGATGGGAGTGGATGTCGATGTTGTAAGTTTAGCCTTAACGTTTGGGTATAGGAGAGATACCTGAGCGTGGCGGTAACACCGAGTTTTTCTGCTGGTTAGACGCTTCCGCAATGTATTGTAATATTAGGATTTTGTAATAAATGTAAGAGTTGAAAATTGGGGTGTTACAGGTATTCACAAAGGTGAGGTGGATACCCTCCCGTTCTATTTATTTAGATCATATCGTAGGGCATTTTAATTAGCTACTAATAAATGTAATTATTTTTTTGATATTTTAGTAACTAATTTAATTTAAATTGCATTAAAATGAGATTAACTTGCAAAATTTCATACCATTAGCTAGCCTTATGCATCGGACGGGTTCATGCAGTTCGAATTAAAACTTATTAATTAGGTGGGGGTTCCCTATTCTTATATAATCCTCGTGGGGATAGAGATGGAGACAGGGAATGGGGAAGAAAGTTATGAGCGGAGATGGGGGTATGTCATCCGCCCGGTTGACGTCTCTAATCTCTCACTATTTTTATTTTTATTTTTTGAAAACTAATCTCTCACTATTTAGTTTTTACCATCTAAGAATATCAAATTTATCACTTTCCTCCATAATTCTTTATTCACTTAAATACACTTGAAGCTCAATTTTTTTACTGCTTCACCACCTTCCATTCTTGTATTTTGAATTGGCTTTTCAAACCTAGACTGAGGCCTACCAATTGTAGTATGAAACTGGACAGGTTGCACATCAAGTTGGTCGATGATTCAGATTGCACATGCACAAAATAGGTGGTAACATTATCAATATACAATTATAACATTGTAGCTTGGGCCTTTTCTAAACAAAGTTTGTCCTTCACTTCATCATTCAGTTAGACAAACTGGCCTGGTAAGTCATATATTTCAATTTATCTTTTGGGTCCAAAATATTGGCAAAGAAAATCAAGAATTTCATTTCTTTCGGGATCCCCAATATTTTTGAAACTTGCTTTAAAATGGGATAAAACTTGCAAATTTTCATACCACAATAAAGTTCTTATTATTTAATAGTATACTTTATGTCAAACCGCATACAACTCAAACATTATATTAAGCAATAATAGCACAGAAGCCGATTGTTAGATAAAAGGCCAGATCTGTGATTGAAGATAGGTGATGACTTGTTTGTCGAGGCGGAATACTTTGGTGAGAACATCCTGCGAAATTGGCGGGGCAGATCCAAAGGCAGAATTAGCGAGGGACACAAATCCTGGATTTTGGCTACTGAAAGCGGCAAACACTAAAGCTTTGGTGCGCCCAACGTTGTAGAGGAAGTGAACGAGTCCCACGGGAAAAATAAAGGCGTCGCCAGGGTTAAGAATTTTGGAGAAAAGCTTATTCTTTTGACCGTTGAGTGGATTTGAAGAGACAAAGCCAACGTAAACAGTGCCTTCCAGAACATACACAACCTCACTGCCTCGAGGGTGGGTGTGGAGTGGGATTAAGCCATTGGGTGCAAAATCTATACGAGCAATTGACAACCCCATGGTGTTCAGCCCTGGGAATTGGTTTACATCTAGAAGCTTTGTTATCAGTCCCACAGAACTCAGATTTACACCTCCAACAGGGGTGTTAAACCCAGCAGGCTTGTAGAAATCATTTGCTTCAACAAGTTTTGGGTTCTTGCAAGGCTTCCCATTCACAAACACTGCATGTATCAACCAATATAATAATACATGCCCAATTTAGTTAACCAAGAAAGAAAGAGTCACGCTTGTTTCAGAACGTTTCACGGGTTAATATGTGTGAGACGCGTCGAATTTAAAATAGTTGTTTGCACTTAAATATTTCAATTAAATAAACTACGGGAGTATTATTTATAATAGATATTGTAATATTCAATTGTAAAATTGTGATACTATTTAGGATAAAATAATTGTTAATAATGATAAATATTGTAATATTTATAACTGAAATTGTAATATTTACAAAGTATAATTTTAATTTAAATATTGTAATACTTATACATCAAATTTACTTATGAAAAAATTGTAATACTAGCAGAAATTAAATTGTGATACTATTTATGATAAAATTGATTGCTACTAATGATAAATATTGCAATACTTATAACTAAAATTGTGATACTTGCACACCCCGTTGACTATAATCCGATATGTCTCACAAACAAAGATTCGTGAGATGCTCTCAAACAAGTTTTGAGAGAAGAAAAAATTATATGAAGGCATTATGAAAATGTAAATGTGTACCTGCAGCTTGGGGATCGGCAACACAAAAATCTTGCAAGGGGTTGTTATCATATGCGCGAGCAGACGAAGCTAGTAAAGCCAAAAGGACTATGGATGCCATTTGGAGACTCACCATTCTTGTGCCTATTTCTCTGTAAATGCTTTGTTAAGTTTTTTTAGAAGATATGTCGGATTCAAAATGGGGAAGGTGCCTATTTATATAGTAATTCAAATAGACTTGAATCTATGTATATGTTTTCTATTTTACTTTTATTTATTTATTTACACAAATTTTGGTGGAGAGATCGACTTCCCATGCAAATTAAAGATTTACATATTGCTTACCGGCCTATCAAAGGAATTTAAAGGTGCATGGACCATAAGCTATTTCAACTCAACTAATTAAATACAATTATTGTATTCAAAAAAAATTAAATACAATTATTATTAGCTATATCTATCTACCATACTATCTACTATATATATATATATATATAGGGATTGGATCAGGTGCGAAGATTACTTTCCTTGCAGAAGTGTGGTTAACACAAAAGGGCGCACCTTAAGTGTACAATTGACGTACCTAATCTTAAGCACCTTAAGCACACAAACAAAGCACCATAATAACACAAAACACGCATTTTAAACACACAAACAAAGCACTTTAAGAACACAAACCACGCACCTAAAACTTTAAAATGGCGCATCTTAAATATTATAACTGACGCACCTTAAATACATAAATCACGCACCTTAAGAAAAATACCATGCACCTTAATAAGTAAAACTACGCACCTAAAGCTTTCAACCGACACACCCTAAGTTTCAGCAACTGACGCACCTTAAGTACACAAACCACGCACCTTAAGAAGTAAAACAACGCACTAAAAGCTTTAGTTTGACGCACCTTAAGTTTCAACAAAAACACACTTTAAGTTCTCACTGAAGAACTGACGCACCTTAAGCACAGAAACCACACCCCTAAAGAATGAAAATCACGCACCTTAAGAAGGAAAAACCACGCATCTTAACTACGCACCTTAAGTTTGACCAATACGAAAAATTACGAAATTGCCACCGCATTTTTTAGTTATTGTTAATCCTGAACGTTGATTTTAGCAAGATCAATGGCTCTTCTTTTACCGCACAACCACACCTGAGCACACAATCCGCATTTGAACCGTATTCTCTCTCTCTCTGATCTCTCATATATATATATATATATATATATATATATACACACACACACGCGCGCGCGCGCGCGCACACACACACACTAATAAGAGCCAATAAAGTTAGGCGTATAACCGGAATTAAAAAATGTCCATCAAATTATTTGACGAAATGAATGGTTCATATTATTTTTATTTTAGTTTTTTTTATTGTTTTTCCTACTTTACCCTCTATTATATCATTTCTACAATCTTAATAAGAGAGCCAATAAAATTAGGGCTCTAACGGGAAGAAAAAATGTTAGTAGTAATTTTTATTTAATCGAATGGTTCATATTATTTCTATTTTATAATTTTTTATGATTTTCCTTCTTTACCCTCTATTATATTATTTTCTTCCCTTAAATAACCACCCATTCCGTTAGTATAAACTTTAGTAACGAAATATTCCGTTAATTTTTAACTTATCCATTAATTTCTATAAGTAAGGTCTTATGTTCGAACCTCATCCTAATCAGAGTTGACATAATTGTTAAGTATATGCTACGTATATGTTAGAGTATATTATTGAAAAGTAAGTGCCTCACTCTATCTCTTATTAAATTATTAAATAAATTAGTAGCTACAACAAAAAATAAATACATATGCATTTCTTTAATCTAGAATTTGATATTTACAATGTCTTTAGTCAAAAAAATAATTATTTATCATAAATAGATTAAAAAAGAGATATAATTTCATGAGTTATATTGTCTTTATTTTCTAAAATAAAAATTAATTATCAAAAAATTTAAAAAGAGATCTAATTTGATTAGTTATGTTGTCTTTATTTTCTACCATGCAAAGATTCTTTACCTTCAAATTTATTAATTAATTACCAAAGATTTTTTACCTTCAAATTTATTAATTAATTATATTCATTACATTATTCATTGTCTTCTTTTTATACTATGTTGTAATTAAATACTCCGTATCAAAGTTATAATACAAAATAATGTTATATATTTATTTACCAAATATTCTATTAATAACATACAAATTTTTTTAAAAAAAATTATTTGAAGTTGATTATATTAACTACTTGGAGAAGATTTGTTGATAAACAAGACATTCAAATAACTCAATAAATTGAAGCGGGAAACTACCCCATAATATTTTTTGAATTACATCACAATTGTTTACTTTAAAGATAAATCGTATTTCTTTATTAATATAATAAAATGTATAAATTTTTATTACCAAAAGTATTATTTATTTATACTATCATTTCTAGACTAAGTATTTAGATTAACGTTTTTACAAAATTAAAAATATTTATTTTAGTGACAATTATAATCCCCTCTCATATATTATCTTGCATTCATATACTTTAAATTACCAATTTAAATAAATAAATTCAACATTCAATTACATATGCATGAACATCTCTTATATAATCTTGTATTGATATAATTTGAAGTACTTATTTAAAAAATAAACATTGGGCATTATCCTATTCGCGCAACGCGCATGAAAAATTAGTACTTTTCCTAAATACCAACATTCCGTCGGTATAAACTTTAATAAAAGAATATTTCGTTAACTATTTATTATTCTTAACTTATTGGTTTCCATAAGGAAGGTCCAATGTTCGAACTTCATCCTAATCAGAATTGACATAATTGTTCAAAGTATATTATGAAAATGTTAAATGTATAAAAAAAATACAATATAAATTCAACATGAACTTTGGTCAATTAATTAGTCAGACTATAAACATAGCATTCAAACTTGAGCATTAAAGATTAAAAATAAGGAACCTTGAAATCATTTTCTTGCATTTTCTTTTAAAACAAATCTTGGTTAAGTTTTCGTTTTTTTGTTTTTTTTTCCATTTAATTAATCTTCTTTTGATTATTTAAAACAATACTCAACATTTTAATTATGCTTTTGCACAATTGGAATGATTTAGGTCATTATGGTATTAATATTTTTGTCTGTATTTCTACAACGGTATAATTGTACATTACTTTACAAATATTGTACTATTATTTTTTTATCAGACAAAATTGTTCTTACATCATTAAAGTTCAACACACACACACATATATATATATATGAGTAATGCTACTCACCCCTCCTAATCTCCCTCACACTTTTCATTTGATGATGTAGAGCAACCTCAATAGTTGAGGTTTTTTCATCAATTTTTTGTGAGCCCTAGAATCCAAAATGATAATTATAAAATTAAAATTAACCTAATAATTGCTTAAAAATTGAAACCAATTTTTTACAAAACAAAAAAAAAAAAAAACCAATTAATGTTATTTTAAAATACAAATAATAAGTTTATAATTATTCTTTATTTTTTTAAGTTGGCCGTTGCCAGAAATTAAACACAGCCAGTTGGCCACAAATGAAACCGTGTGTCTCAATGTATTTTTTTTTAGTACTATTAACTCTATTACAATGTAACAAGGCTTTCAGTGAGACTCGAACCCACCTCCTCCAATGTGGGAGTGCAACCGGGTGCCACTAGACCACAAGGTCTTTGGCTCACTGTATATTTTTTTTAAACTCCTTCAAAAATCAATCACTTAGAAGAAAAATACACTCAAAAACTAGTCTTTTCATTAGCCAAAAATCAATGCAACAGTTTTTTCCTGTAGTAAAAACCACAAAAAACCCTCATTAGGGTTGCTCTTAGTCTTTGTTAATAAGTTAATCGGGTCCCAATTCATGACATCCGATTGTTATAAACGATATTGGGATGTATTTCAAGTGGGGGAGGGGGGCCGGGGGGATTTTTACTAGGTTTCTCGTGATAAATGTGATCAATCCATCTAGGATAATCAATGGTTAAAAATGACAAGGTTAATTTTATAAATATTAGTATAAGATAATCAACTTAGGGATTACATGCATCTATTTCTTTAATTTAATAAAATTAATTAGACCAAATATGTTCTACCTTTTTGCAAACTAACACCAGTAACCTAATTGCACATGAGACACTACCACCAAAAAAAAAAGACAATATAATCAATGAAGACGAAGACAATGACAAACTAACCTATCGAAGAGCGAATTAATAAAACTTAGAGTAATTCCAACCAAAAGTAGTATCTACTACCTAATACCATGTCAACTACAATAAATATTTAGATAACTGTTTTTAGAAAAGTGTAAATTAAACATTATTTTTAATGTCAATTATAATAAATTTCTCCTTTATAATCTTGCATTGATATACTTTGAATTACTTATTTAAATATAAATATTGGGTATTAAATTAGTCACGTAATGCGCGTGTAAAACTAATTTTTTTAAAAAAAAAATTATTAAACATTTAGTGATATTTATTAGTTCGGTAGGAGAATTTAATTCAATAATTAGTGGTTCTGTTCTTTTATTAATAGGTTATTAAATATGGTACCTACTGGGAGAATTGAAGTAGGTTATCAATATATTAACGAAAATTTCACAATGCTATACCACAATGATGGTCCCGCCGGTTAAATGAAAGGAAAGTCGGGCGGGAGAGGGAATTTGACTTTCCTAATTTTTTTTTTAATGAAAATCCAATTATTAAGAACTCAATTCGTTTAAAAACGTAGAAATTATGTTATGAAAAATAATTTATTTTTCAGTAAACATTTTTATTTTCAGGTATTTAATTGTCTAAAAGTTAGAAAATAGTTTTAATCTGTTTAACTGAAAGTTAGAAAATTGTATTCTTTTCTGTTTGGTTCTCTTCTTTTTTTTTTTTTTCCTTTTTCTGTTTATAAACATGAACATAAATCTATTACAAAGTTATTTTTTATAAAATATTAATTATTTCAACAATGATAAATATTATTTATATTAAAATTAAACTATAAATTTAAATTTAAAAGGGAAAATAACGCTTTTACCTCTAAATTATATGCTTATAGTGTATTTGATCCATGAATTATTCATGTATCCATATTATCCCACTCAATTATTTTGAAAGTGACAATTTTTCTCTTTATCTGTTAAATGGGCGATTGCACTATTAAAAATAAGGTTAGGTAGTAAAAAAGTTGATGCTAAATTTGTGTTTAAGTTTTAATTCTTCTCTTTTCTTCTCCCAAATTTAAGTAATAAAGTTAATGCTAAATTTGTGTCTAAGTTTTAATTCTGCTAGTAGCATTAGCTAACATTATTGATAACGTATATTACTTTGGGTCAAGTTAAATGTGACAACGAAGTCAAATGAAGGTGGAATGGTATGGTCGGGGAACTAATTGAAAGTGGAAAATGTTCTGGGGAACTAGCTATGGGTTCGACCATATAAGGTCAGGAAGCTCTGGTTTGAGTGGTGTCTATTGGGCGGAAAAAACCCCTCATTAATGCACTTAATGGGCTTTATATAGGTGAAGATAGGGAACAAGTTCCGGTGCCTCGGCATGTTCTCTACGCGTCGAAAGCATCTTGGGTGAACAGGCGATGAGTTTTACACTCTACACTTGTTTAAATAAAATTGACAAGCCACACGAATGTGTACTGTAATGAGCCTTCATAGGGTCAGGTTGGGCTTATTTAAGGTTAATAATCGGTTATTGAAAGTTTTTCCAACCACATTTTCGTTAGGAATATGTGATTGCTTTATTAATTATGATCGGTAAATGATAAATAAGTCGATCTGAGTGATTACCGATCAAAATTCCGGTGAGTGGTCTATTGATAATGAGATTGGGAAATGCACTCACAAGAATTGGAGACCCGGAAGTGAACTTATGAGGTCTGAAAGTACACAAATATGGTCAAAAAGTACATTTATGAGCTCCATATGGCAAGTGGGTACCCTATAACGTAACCCTATCAATTATAATTATAATATTTGTAAATGGTGTTATAAATTTGTGTTTTAAGTCTTAATTCCTTTACTAGTATTAATTTAAAATTATAATAATTATAATATTTGTAAATGGTGCATGTTCTTTTTCATATTTATTATGATTCTCACGTATAAACAATAATTTGTTGGGGAAGAAAAGTAACTTGAAATGCCTATTCTACCCTTATTTTTAACCGTAGTCCAAATGCCCATTTAACAGAAAGGGTGATAAATCACCACTTTCGAAATAATTGCGGACATACATAATGTGGATACATGAATAATTCAGCGAGGAAAAAAATGCTATAAGCATATAATTAAGGGGAAAAGTGTAATTTTCCATTTATAATATGTATAAAATAATTATTATTATAATAAAAAGATGTAAATACATAATTTTTAACTTGGAACTTATTATAATAAAAATAAATATATAAATTGATAAATATAATAATTCTGAGTTGCTTGGTTCCTTCCAGAGGCGTGTTTTTTTTTTTTTTAATTTTCATTGATTTGAGTCGTTGATCTAGATTCGATCAACAGCTCAGATTAAATCGCACGTCCGCAACTGAGCAAATTACCGCACCAAAACCTCTCTCTCTCTCTCTATATATATATATATATATATATATATATATATATACACACACACACATATACACTAGTATTTTGCACGCGCGATGCGCGAAAATTTATGCCCAATATTAAAACATTAATAAATACAAATAATCAAAATTAATTTTGTATAACAAAAATATAGTAGGGATAACTTTGTCTACTAATATTGGAGTGTACAACATTTAAAGTAAAATGTATACATTTATTAGCATACAAAAAGAGATACATAAATCAAGGGTATAACCTCTATATATATATATATATATATATATATGGTAGACTTCATATGCTAGATGAGAAATAAGACATATTCTTGACCATATGATTTAACAAATTAAGGGTTGAGATTTAGATGAAAGTGTCTAAGTTGATTCCTTTAACAAATTAAGGAGCTAATCAGTCGCCCCTTTGCAAAACCAGTTGACCACTTGCCTTTTCAGGCCAAGGAGAAAGGGAGTTTGGTGTTTAAGTTAAGAGTTGACCAGTCACCAAAAGGATGGTATTGGAGTTATTGGTGTGAGGATGGAGTTATTGATGTCGGGATGGTAGCCAAGACAATACTGTGTCAGCCTCCTCTCAGAGCATGCAGTTGTGGTGTAGTGCAGAGTGAGTCAGTGAGACAGACGGCAATAGAGCGGCTCAGATCATGCAGCTGTGGTGTAATGCAGAGTGAGTCAGTGAGACGGACGGCGGTGTAATGCCGAGTGATTCAGTGAGACGGACGGCAACAGAGCAGCTCTCTAAGAAGGGGACCTTGTGAAGGTTCAATTGGGTGAGATCGTAATGTCTCTTACCTTCTATACATTTGGTGTTGAAGATAGTGGATTGGACGGTCGTCCCCGAAATAAGCTTGCAAGCTTGACTTTTTTATTAGTAATTAATTTATTTTAAATTGCTTTAAATTGTGATCTAGTGACACCTGGTGTCCTTGTTGCACTCCCATATCAAAAGGGTGGGTTCGAACCTTAGTGGATGATATATTGATTCTTTATGTTTCAGTAGAATGAGAAATTAAAGTAGTTATGATCGGATACCACAATAAAAACTTCTTATTATTTAATACATTCATTATTTAATAGTATACTTTATGTCAAACCGCATACAACTCAAACATTATATTAAGTAATAATAGCACGTACAGAAGCAGATTATTAGATAAAAGGCCAGATCTGTGATTGAAGATAGTCGATGACTTGTTTGTCGAGGCGGAATGCTTTGGTGAGAACATCCTGCGAAATTGGCGGGTCAGATCCAAAGGCAGAATTAGCGAGGGACACAAATCCTGGATTTTGGCTACTGAAAGCGGCAAACACTAAAGCATTGGTGCGCCCAACGTTGTAGAGGAAGTGAACGAGTCCCACAGGAAATACGAAGGCGTCACCAGGGTTAAGAATTTTGGAGAAAAGCTTATTCTTTTGACCGTTGAGTGGATTTGAAGAGACAAAGCCAACGTAAACAGTGCCTTCCAGAACATACACAACCTCACTGCCTCGAGGGTGGGTGTGGAGTGGGATTAGGCCATTGGGTTCAAAATCTATACGACCAATTGACAACCCCATGGTGTTTAGCCCGGGGAATTGGTTTACATCTAGAAGCTTTGTTACCAGTCCCACAGAAGTAAGATTTACACCTCCAACAGGGGTGTTAAACCCAGCAGCTTTGTAGAAATCATCTGCGTTAACAAGGTTTGGGTTCTTGCAAGCCTTCCCATTCACAGCAAACACTGCATGATGCATCAACAACCAATATAAGTATAATGCATGCACAATAATTTAATTAACCAAAAAAGAAAGAGTCGCGCCCTCGTTGACTTAGCTCACTAGTTCAGTAGGCAATATTTGTAAGATTTTTCTTAATATTATATATTATATATTGGCTTGTTAAGTAGTTTGGTTTGACTGAGTAACTAGTAGTTGACTAGGCTTGTTAAGTAGTTTAGATTGATAACTAATAGTTGTTATTCAACCCGACTTTGTGTCTATATAAACTTGGATTGATAGGATACAAGATATGCATTATTTAGCACATTCAGATACAATACTCATACTTCCACCATAGCCCATAGGGACGGTTTACCGGATGCATCACACATCAAGTGTGGCTAGAGAGTCAACTGTGGCTAGAGAGGCTTCCGCTCGAGGTTAGGCTTCTCTTAGGCTATTCTGTGTGGTTAGATTATTTTATCTAACAGTATTTGTGAGAAGAAGAAAGAAACAGTCACACTCGTGTGAGTAATCCGCGAGTCGAATTTATGATAGTTGTTTGTTATTTAGGATAAAATTAATTGTTACGTACTATTGATAAATATTACAATAGTGATGCACACCCAGTTGACTACAACACAACTTATCTCACAGACAAAAATCGATGAGACGGTCTCGGGTCTCCGCAACATAATTTAGATAGAAATTATATAAAGGCACGCATTATGAAAATGTAAATGTGTACCTGCAGCTTGGAGATCGGGAACTGCAACACAAAAATCTTGCAAGGGGTTGTTATCAATTGCGCGAGCAAACGAAGCTAGTAAAGCCAAAAGGACTATGGATGCCATTTGGAGACTCACCATTGTTGTGCCTATTTCTCTGTAAATGCTTTGTTAAGTTTTTTTAGAAGATATGTCGGATTCAAAATGCGGAAGGTGCGCCTTTTTATATAGTAATTCAAATAGACTTGAATGTGTGTATATATGTTTTCTATTTTACTTTTATTTATTCATTATAATAGTGACTATGTATAATGATGAGTGATCTCCTTTGATTCACGTAAGTAGACTCACACGATCACACATTTCATGCATTATATTTTAATTTCCTTTCCTCATCTTGTGCCACTTATTTTCTTCCACTTTTTGATGCATTTTAATTTCCCTTTGTTCAGCGCAGCCCACACTTCAACATACGTTCACCACAAGTCTTGACACTTTGCATCTTCCATTTTGCAATTTCCCTCTCATTTTGCGCCACATACACGTCACACACCTTCATGCATTTTTATTGCATTATTTGCCATTTCAATTTCACTTTTTCTTTTGTGCCAATCGCGTATGCATGCATTTTCTCATCAGGGTCACATTTCATTCTTTTCCTTAATTTATGCCTAATTCTTCATTCTTCATGTTTGTTTAATCACATCACATATAAACCCATTTCCTTCCTTTCACTTTTCAACATATGGCAACTAACATTAGTACATAAAATCATAATTTTTGTACCAACATATATATATAGGGATTGGATCCGGTGCGAAGTTTTTTTTCCGTGTAGAAGTGCGGTTAACACAAAAGGACGCACCTGAAGTGTACAATTGACACAACTAATCTTAAGCACACAAACTACGCACCTAAAACTTTAAAATGACGCATCTTAAGTATTATAACTGACTCACCTTAAATACAAAAACCACGTACCTTGTAAAAAACCACGCACCTTAATAAGGAAAATTACGCACCTAAAGCTTTAAATCGACGCACCCTAAGTTTCAACAATTGACGCACCTTAAGCACACAAACCACGCACCTTAAAAGTAAAACAACGCACCTAAATCTTTAGATCGATGCATCTTAAATTTCAACAAAAACACACCTTAAGTTCTCATTGAAGAACTTACGCACCTTAAGCACTGAATTCACGCACCTAAAGAAGGAAAGTCACGCACCTTAAGTTTGACCAATGCGGAAAATTACGAAATTGCTACCGCATTTTTTTTAATCATTAGGGGTCAGTTTTATAAATATTAGTATAGGGAAAACGCACTTTTGGTCCCTCAATTAGTAACACATTTGAAATGTTCTCACTATCTTTCAATTTGGACACATTTGGTCCCTCAATTATTGAGACGTTTGTCAATTTAGCCTTCTGTTAGTTCATCACAACAAACTCCATTTAGACCATGGGTATAATTGGAATTTCACATAGGAAAATGCACTTGTGGTCCCTCACCAATAACTTAAGTTTCTTTGTAATTCTTGAAGCTTTATTGTTTCTTTCCCTTCCTCTGTCCGATCTACCCGATAAGGTAATAAAAATTTATATATTTTAAATCATATTAATAAATAAATACGATTTACCTTTAAAGTGAACAACTGTGATGTAGTCCAAAGATATTACGGGGTAGTTTCCCCCTCCAATTTATTACGTTATTTGAATGCCTTCTTTTCCATGTTATTGACTTCAAATTATTATTATTTTAATTTTTTTCCATGTTATTAATAGAATACTTGATAAATAAATATATAGCATTATTTTGTAATATAACTTTAATATTTAATCTCTTCAAAAATAACTTTGATATTTAATTACAAGATAGTGTAATGAACAATGTAGTGAATATAATTAATTAATGAATTTGAAGGTAAGGAATCTTTGTATTGTAGAAAATAAAGACAATATAATAATAAAATTATATCTATGTTTTAATTTTTTGATAATGAATAATTTGTTTTTAATAAAGGCATTGTAGACATCGAATTCTAAATTAAAGAAATGTATATATATTATTTTTTGTTTTAGCTACTAATTTATGTAATTTAATAAGAGTAATAGAGTGAAATACTTACTTTTCAATAATATATTCTAAAATGTTCATAGTTTATGTTCAACAATTATGCCAACTCTGATTGGGACGAGGTTCGAACCTAAGACCTTTCTTATAAAAATTAATGGATAAGTTAAAAGTTAACGGAATATTCAGTTATTAAAGTTTATACTAACGGAATGTGAGATTATTTAATGGAAAAAAGTAATATAATAGAAGGTAAAGAAGGAAAATCATTAAAAAAAATACTGAAATCAAAGTAATCTGAACCATTCATTTAATCAAATAATTTGACTGACATTTTTTAGTTTCTGTTAGAGGCCTAACTTTATGGACTCTAATTTATATATATATATATATATATATATATATATATATATATATATATATATATATATATATATATAT
>NC_044927.1:6755580-6785309 GCF_003576645.1 Ipomoea triloba | reverse complement strand
ATATATATATATATATATATATATATATATATATATATATATATATATATATATATATATATATATTTATTTATTTATTTATTTATTTATTTATTTATTTATATTTATATATTTGTAATTATATATGTCAAAGATCTTGTGGTCAAGCGCATTTTGGGGGATATATAGTGGCCCCCTACCTCCCAGAGTAGCTCCGCCCCTATGAACCCTGATGGACGACGTACGACTAAGATCAATCATCACTTTTTAGAAGGAGACTTGTTATAATTTGATCTTGTCCATATATATATATATTGACGCGCACTATATTTCCATATGATCCAAATGCAAATTAATTTTGAAATTGTTGAGTTTCTTTTTTTTTTTTCTTCGTTTTGTTTTTATTTTTGGTGTATATAAACCTTGACGATTTGTTTGGATTGAATACAAGATTATATTGAAAAGTTAAATCTTATTTTTTTACAATATAAAAACTAATTTGTTTTTTAAATTGCTTTAAAATGAGATTAACGTAAAAATTTTCAAAGAATAATATAAGTAAAAGAGTATACCATACATGGCATTACAAAACACGAATTTAAGCACATAGAATTAAACTGAAAATAAAAGATACCTTTCATTTAAATAAACTAAAAGTTGGAATGGATAATTTATTTATTATTTAGAATATTTTATGTAGTCAAACCAGGAAGAGGTAATGAAGTGGTAAACATACACACATATATATACTTAGGCAAGAGACCAGTTCTGTGCTTGAAGAAACTGCACAACCTTCTTCTCCAGGTGGAATGTTTTGGCGAGCACATCGTCTGAAATTGGCGGGGCGGGTCCAAACACGGCATTTGCAAGGAACACAAATCCTGGTTTTTGGCTATTGAAAGAGCCAATGGCAATAGCATTGGTGCGCCCAACGTTATAGAGGAAGTGAATAAGTCCCACAGGGAAAATGAAGGCGTCCCCCGGGTTAAGAATTTTGGCAAAAAGCTTATTTTTTCCGATGTTTTGTGCGTTTGAAGTGACAAATCCAACGTAGAGAGTGCCTTTCAGAACAAACACGACCTCGCTGCCTCGAGGGTGGTAGTGGAGTGGGATTAGGCCATTGGGCTCAAAATCTATGCGCCCAAATGACAACCCCATGGTGTTCAGCCCTGGGAATCGATCCACATCTATAAAGTTTGATATTAGTCCCACTTTACTAAGTTTTGTGCCTCCAGCAGGGGTGTTAAGCCCAGCAGCCTTGTAGAAATCATTTTCCGTAACAAGTTTTGGGTTCTTGCAAACCTTCCCATTCACAAACACTGCATATATGTATCAACAACCAATATAATTATAATGCATGCACAATTTCTATTTGGCACGCCTAGTTGAGAAGCTACTAACTAATAAGTTAACTAATTGAAATTATAGTGTTTAGTAACATTAATTGTTGAATTAGTTTATAGGCGTAAAAAGACATAAAATGATAAACTAAGATTTTAGGACTTTGATTAATAAAGGGTAAATGATGTAATTTTTGTAAATTAATAAAGATTAAAAAAATGGTTAAAAAGTCAATAGTTTATTTTCCAATGCTACTTGCGGTAGCATTTCAAAATAAGCAACGGAGTATTATTTTAAGTTTCTCATGTTTTAACAAATAAAGCTTATAGCTTATTTATTACTTAAATAAGCTATAAACTCTAAACTAAGTTCTATCAAACAAAGTTAACTATCCAATAAATTAATTGTATGAACTATGAAGGTATATATAATAATAATAATGTGAATATATAGTATACCGGCAGCTTGGGCATCAGGAACTGCAACACAAAAATCTTGCATAGGGCTAGGATCATATGCACGACCAAACGAAGCTATTAAAGCCAAAAGAAGTATGGATTTCATGAGGGGGAGACTCGCCATTGTTATTGCGGTTATGGCTCTTTAACAAAATGGGTGTACTTGTTGGATTCAAAATGAGAAAGCTAAGGTACCTATTTATAGTCCAATTCAACAAGAATTTCCCAGTATAGTTTTACTATTTTCTTCTTTTTTTTTTTTTTATAACGCAAATTTGGGTGGAGAGACTTCCCTTTCAAAGATTTATTGTAAGATTTGCCAATTACCTACCATTCTACCAAAGGAAAACTTAACAGTCATGGTGCAATTCTATTTTTTTTTTTTTTTGAGTGTTACTGATTCTGTTGCTTTCTCAAACTGTGAAGTACAAAAAGTCAATACTGCCATCCGCCGAGACTTGAACTCATGACCTTCATATGAGAAAGTCACCTCAGCTCGTGCCGCTAGATCACAGTATTTAATTTATTAGTTTAGTACGTAGGTAACGGATCGGAATTTAGTTTGAAAGTTAGTGATGTTATCAATATACATAAAGAAATTAAAATTTAACAATACTATACTACAATAATGTCCTTTTTTCAAATAGAAAATTTGTGTATATTTTGATTTGTATCAAATAATATAAGTTAAGAAACGAAGGGAAAGAATTAAAGCAACAGAATATTCGCTCAAGTTGAAACTTAAAAGGAGGATGATTTGGCAGAGCTTATTTAGAAGCTTATATCTTATTTTAAGATACTAATAAGCTATAAATTCTCTTTGGTAATGTTTTTAAAATAAGAACTTATTTTGAAATGTTACTTTAGGTAGCGTATCAGATTGTTCCGGTTAGAGTGGTGTCTGACCATATAAGGTCGGGAAGCTCCGATTGGAGTGGTGTATATTTGGCAGAAAAAATCCCACTCATTAATGACTCAATGCACTTTATATGGGTGAAGATAAAGAATAAGTTATGGGCATCAATATGTTCTCCACATGTCGAAAGCATCTTGGGTAAACGGGCGGTGGATTTTACACTCTACACTTGTCTAAATAAAGCTGACAAGCCACGTGAATGTGTAACGAGTCTTCATATAGTTGGGTTAATTAGGCTGATTTTTTTTATTAATTATGGTCGCCAAATGATAAATAAATTGATCCGAGTGATTACCGATCAGAATTTTGATGAATGGTCTATTGATAATGAGACTGGGAGGTCTACTAATAACGACACTGGGAGGTATGCATATGCTCTCAAGGTCGAGAAATATACTCGCGAGACCGAAAAGTGCACTCATAAGAACAAGAGACTGGGAAGTGCACTTACGAGGTTGGGAAGTACACAAATGTGGTCGAAAAATACACTTGTGAGCTCCATAGAGAAAGTGGATTGGTTACCCTATAACACTATAAATTATAATTACAATATTTGCAAATGGTGCTCTAAATTTGTGTTTTAAGTCTTAATTCCTTTACTAGTATTAATTTTTGAGTACTACTGACTCTGTTACAAGTATTAATTTAAAATTATAATAATTTTAATATTTACAAATGGTGTATGTTCTTTTTCACTACACATTTATTATGATTCTCACATATAAGCAATAATTTGTTGGGGAAGGAAAATAACTTGAAATATCTATTTTGCCCTTATTTTTAACCGTAGTCCAAATGCCATTTAACATAAAGGGGGATAAATCACCACTTTCAAAATATTTGTGGGGATATATAATGTGCAGTGGATACATAAATAATTCAGCATGAAAAAAATGTTATAAGCATATAATTAATGGAAAAAGTGTCATGCATCTTCCATTTATAATATGTAATAATAATAATAATAATAATAATAATAATAATAAGATGTAAATAAATAAATTTTAACTTGAAATTGATTATAATTAAAATAAATACATAAATTTATAAATATAATAATCGTGAACTAAAGAAATTGAGTAAAAAGATTATTTTTTCGGATGTGGCTCAGGCCTGACAAAATTTCTTTTTTATTAATCGCATTCCCAATACGAGCTATCTCTCCAAAGCTTGATGAACCTAGTCTCCATAACTGCAATTGTCTCGCCAGTTAACATTTTGAAATCTTCGAATTTTTTTATGGCAATGGTGAATTTGTTGTCATTTTTCTTGCTTGTCACCCTCACCTATGTTCATAAATGCTTCCCATATTTCATTAGGGGATGCGCCAGCATTTTTTTACTCCAGGAACTATTGAATCATTATTGATGACTTTGAGCAAAATAGCAATTATATCCTTGACAACGTTGTCGAGGTGTTTTTTTCCTATCATCAGAAGTCCAGTCCATTATGAGATTTGGAACAGACGTACGGTGGAGCATCTAGTGAAAGCAATGAAGCATTGTTAACTTTCATGATTTCTATGGGCCATGAGTAATAAACTCCCAAATCTCATCATGTAATGTAGAAAAGTGTGTTTGCATTCAAATTCGCTGGTCATCAAATTTATTTCATGAAAATAACAAATTTTTAGCCAATGAATTATCCATGCATTTCCATTGCAAGAGTTTTTTTTAGAAAATAGTGTGTCAATATTTAAAGAAAATTAAGGATCAACTTAATTAGTAGTCAAGAGTAGTTAACTAGTACTTGATGGTCTCAATAATAAGGAGAGGGAGGTGAATAGATTTTTTTCTAATTGAAACCCTTTTGAAGGTTATGCTAAAAACTTAACTAAGTAGTCACAAGAAAACTTTGGTCAAAGTTAATGCACAACAACAAATAGAGAGAAATTGTAATTTATGTCTCTCATATATAAGCCAATTATAAATGTTACTCCTCAATTCTAAATAGTATAAATATTGACCTGAATTTTTAAAATATGGTCATATATTGACCCTCCTGATGGACATAAATTACAATATATGGGGGCAATATATGGCCACATGTTGACAATTCAGGAGCAATATAATATTTCTACTGATTAGAATTGAAAGGTGACATTTATAATTGGACTACACATGAGGGACATAAATTACAATGCAAATTTTCTGTGCAAATAGATTTGAAAGCACATGCACTTAGCACAATTTATAATTTGTGAAGATGTTAAGATAATGTGTGAGTGCTATGCAAGAAAACTAAGATGTGTGAAGTAAAGAGAGAATTTTTATAGTAGTTTGAGAGTAATGTAATCTCTCTACTCCACTTTTCTGCGTTTTCATTCACTTAGGAAGCATTTTACTAGTAATCTTGTTTAACAAAATAGTTACGACGAGTAAAAAAATAAATTTGTGCTTTGAATAGGATGTCATCACAAAGTATTAAATGTTTTCATAAAATGTACCCCATGAGCTTGCTACTCTGCCTATTTCTACAACCACATGTAGAGATCTACAACAATGATAAACCTAAGGTCGATTTTTCTCCCCAACAAGTAAGACTCTTGAAAATCTAGATCAATTTTGAAGCTCTAGAGTCTTTGAGTGACTGAATTGCTTAAATTCTCTGATTTCTTGCTTTCTAGAAAATATGTTACATAAATCTTTTGTGACTCTTATGAACTATATCGTACTTACGGCTTTTAATTTCTCTCTCTTGTCTTCATCTTTATTAGCTCACTCCTATTTATACTGCAATTTTGAATTTGACTGTTAGAGGAAGACAAACTTGATTTGAACAATTTGCAATATTCTAATATACTATCCTAGCGGGTTCGACAAGTGTGACTTTTTTCAACTGTTGTGTGCACCTTGTCCATAAAATACAGCTTTTACTCTTAATATAATAAAGCAACTTTACTCGATTGAGTAAGTATCTTCCTAGAATAGCATGCCAATGCCTCTTTTTAACAGTAAGGATACCTCATACACTGCTTAAATAAAAAATGTATTGATAATCGAAAAAAAAAAATCCTTGTTGCTTATCATTCTCTTTTTTCTCATAAGTTGTATGTACAATGTACTACTTATCAATATTTCTTGGACTAGCCTTGCTGCTTGGTAAAGTCATGATGCCCTTAAAATCTCTACTGCAATTCCAATTTCTTGTTGCAACCAAACTTTTGCTGCTTGAAAATGTCTTGCTGCCTAGAAGACCTATGCTTAGTGAAAACTTGTACTGCAGCTAAAGTTATACTGCTCAAAAGTCATACTATATTAAAAGCCTTGATTGATGTATGACATCTTTGTTGCTATAGATGTTTTGATGCTGGAAAGTCTTGCTACAACTCAACCCTTGCTATCTACTAACATAAATGAATGCGTCACCTTCCAGCTTATTTTTTGTTTATGAGTAACCCTTGTGTTGTTTGATAGAACCTATACTATAACAACGTACTTTGCCCCTTATAACTTAGACAAATGTTACACACACACACAAACTAGGGTCCATTTACTAACTAGAGAATTCTAAAATTTTCTTAAAATTGGAGAATTTTAGAATAGAAAACAGAAAGCATGTTTACAATTGAAAACTAAATCACATTGGGTCTGGGACGTACTACATTGGGTCACAGAAGTCGTTTGGGACGAAATCGAAAAAAAAAAAATCACCATAGTCAAGGACCATTTTGGGTATTAATTCAAATAGCTTCATTCTGACCCTTGATCTGGACTGGATAAATGGATGGTATTAAACCTTATTTTTCACCTCAGAAAAGCTTTTCACGTGATCCTTTATATATATATATATATATAAATATAAGGGATCATGTGCAAAAACTCTCCCAGGTGAAACATGCAGATTAATCATAGTCATTGATCTTGTCAAAATCAACAACCCAAAATGAAGATAAATTAAACTAAAAACGTGGTGGCATTATGATAATTTTGCGTATTGTTGAAAGCTTAAGGTGCGCCATTTTAACACTTATTGTGCGTTAGTTCTACACTTAAGGTGCGCTATTTTAACACTTAAGTGCACCATTTTAACACTTGCGTCATTTCAACACTTAAGGTGCGTTAGTTTGACACTTTAAGGTGTATCAATTTGACACTTAAGGTGCGTCAATACGACATTTAAGGTCAGCTTGAAACTTAAGGTGCACAATTTTGAATCTTAAGTGTAGAATTAAATTGGCCCACCTTAAGTGTTGAATTGTCATACCTTAAGTGTTAAACTGATACCAGTCATACAATATACGTCAACACTAATACCAGTCATACAATATCATTATATATACCATATGTGATTGTGTCGCTTTTTATTGATAATTATTTTTAATTATACTATGTACAATAATGTAAGAAATATATAATTATATGAATACGATCAACACGGTTGTCAAACATTACTTTCAATTTTTTCACATAACACAAAATATATACAATAAAAAAATATTTACATTTATTTAAATATGTATTGTCACTCTTTTATCAAATAATAAAAAGTTGTCAATTGTTTTATCAACAACTTTTTTTTTATAATTAATTTATATTCCTTTAACTAATTAAATAAAAATTTCAAAGTTTGAGGGATGAAGACGAAAACCAAGATCACGAAATAAAAAATCATTATTAATTTTTGTCAATTTTAAAACTAATCATTTAACCTAGCAAATTTATATTGTCCTAAAAATGTAAATAAATAATACAAACGCATAATAAATCACAAATAACTAATCAACTAATAAAACTAAAACATATACCTCAATTTTAGAGAGTTATGAAATTACATTAGATACTTGATGCCCTACATTATTATTATTATATATATATATATATATATATATATATATATATATATATGGCCCTACCCCCAAGAGTAGCTCCCCCCACCTATGAACCCCATGGATGTACGGCTAAGATATGATCTATCAATCTTCACTTTTTAGAGGGACGTGTTTTAATTTGATCTTTGTTTTTTAAATTGCTTTAAAATGAGATTGACATACAAATTTTCAAAGCATATATAATACGTAGTATGTAAAAGAGTATATCATACATGGCATTACAAAACACGAATTTAAGCACGGAGAATTAAACTGAAAATAAAATTAAAGATACCTTTCATTTAAACTAAAAGTTTGAATTGATAACTTATTTCTTTTTTTTTTTTTTTTTGAAAACGATAACTTATTTATTATTTTGAATATTTTATGTCAAACCAGGGAGAGGTAGTGACTAGTGAAGTGGCAAACATACACACTACTACACAAGCATATATATATATATATATAATTAGGCAAGAGACCAGTTCTGCGCTTGAAGAAACTGCACGATCTTCTTCTCCAGGTGGAATGTTTTGGCGAGCACATCGTCTGAAATTGGCGGGGCAGGTCCAAACACGGCATTTGCAAGGTACACAAATCCTGGTTTTTGGCTATTGAAAGAGCCAAAGGCAACAGCATTGGTGCGGCCAACGTTATAGAGGAAATGAATAAGTCCCACAGGGAAAATGATGGCGTCGCCCGGGTTAAGAATTTTGGCGAAAACCTCATTCTTTCCGATGTTTTGTGCGTTCGAAGTCACAAATCCAACGTAGAGAGTGCCTTCCAGAACAAACACGACCTCGCTGCCTCGAGGGTGGTAGTGGAGTGGGATTAGGCCATTTGGCTCAAAATCTATTCGCCCAACTGATAACCCCATGGTGTTCAGCCCTGGGAATCGCTCCACATCTATAAAGTTTGATATTATTCCCACAGAAGTAAGGTTTGTGCCTCCAGCAGGGGTGTTAAAACCAGCAGCTATGTAGAAATCATCTGCCGTAACAAGTTTTGGGTTCTTGCAAACCTTCCCATTCACAAACACTGCATATATATATATATATGTATCAACAACCAATATAGTTATAATGCATGCACAATTATATTATGCCTCCCTTTGACAGGCTTAGCTGAAAAGCTGGCTAAAAACTGAAAAGTTAGTAACTAATAAGCTAACTAATTGAAATTAAAGTTTTTAGTAAAAGTAATTGTTGAATTAGATTATAAGTGTAAAAAGACATAAAATGATAAACTAAAGTTATTAAGATTTTGATTAATAAAGGGTGGATGGTGTCATTTTGCAAATAAATAAAGATTAAAAAAAAATTAAAAGTTAATAGTTTATTTTGCAATGCTACTCCAAATAGTGTTTCAAAATAAACTTTAAGGTATTATTTTAAGCTCCTCATATTCTACCAAATAGAACTTATAACTTATTTATTACTTAAAATAAGCTCTACCAAACAAAGTTAACCATCAAGAATTTTTATTTTTTTTTTGGAAAGACCATCCAAGAAATTAATTGTATGATGAACAATGAATGTATATATAATAATAATAATAAAGTGAATGTATAGTATACCGGCAGCTTGGGCATCACGAACTGCAACACAAAAATCTTGCATAGGGCTAGGATCATATGCACCAGCAAACGAAGCTATTAAAGCCAAAAGAAGTATGGATTTCATCATGGGGAGACTCTCCATTGTTATTGCGGTTATGGATCTTTAACAAAATGGGTGTACGTGTTGGATTCAAAATAAGAAAGCTAAGGTACCTATTTATAGTCCAATTCAACAAGAATTTCCCTGTGGGTGGAGAGACTTCCCTTTCAAAGGTTTATTGTACGATTTGCCAATTACCTACCAAAGGAAAATTCAATAGACGTCGGTGCGAATTAATTTAATCATAATTTATTAGTTTAGTAGGTAACGGAATTTACTTAGTTCGAAAGTTAGTGATGTTATCAATATACATAAAGAAAATTTAACAATACTATACTCTATACTACAATGTCCTTTATTTTTTCAAATAGAAAATTTGTGTGTATTTTGATTGTATCAAATAATAAGTTAAGAAATGAAGGGAAAAACTTAAAAGGAACAAAACATTTGCTCAAGTGGGAATCAATTTACGTGGGAGCGCTCTCGAGGAACAAGCAATATGGTTGAGGAAAAATTAGGCTATATTCTTACTACTGATAGTTGGCTATCTTTGTCCGAAGGCGCTAAAGCGAGCTCATTGTTATGTCCTTATAGTGATCACTTGCCATTGATTCTCACTCCGATTGTGGTGCAGCGGGCTAATAAAAAGACTCAGTTCTGTTTTGACAATATGTGGCTACGTGAAGACAAATGCCGGGAGATTGTGTCGCATAGTTGGTCGACAACAATGGGCAGAGATACTCTAACCAGGATTGAGTCTTGCAGCCATGATGTTTGGAAATGGGGCCGAACATATAATAAAGATTTCCAACGCAGGATTGATTGGTGTAAGGGTCATTTAGAGATGTTGCGGCCTAGCAAGAAATATTAATACTCAAAGTCCAAATGTGATACAAATTACATAATTATGCACTTAATTTGTAAATATTAATAATCAATGACCAAATTTGATACACATACAATAGTTAAGAGACTAAAATGAAATTTTGTCATCAAACAATATGTATGCCTTTCATACTCATCCTTTGTGTCTAACTCTATGAACTAAACACACCCTAAATTTCACTTAGACTATCGCAATTTGTACTACATTGAGTACATTCCACTTAAAAAGAATACAGATGTGAATCAAAATTATTTGTTGAGAAGAATGAAACAAGAGAATTCTCAACACAAAGCTGAACCACTTGACAAAACTTCACTACTACTGCCATCATCACCTTCTTCACCAAAGCGATAGTTCTCATGTACTTGAAGCAAAAGTTCCCGACAAGGTACAACAGCACCAAGCTTGATGCAAGCAAGGAAAGCGCCCGATAGCTTTCGGTGGAGACTATATGCTTCCTCCGGGGGAGGTGTTAGCCTGTGCCTCAGCATAGTAGCCCCGAGATTTGAAATGCTTTGTATTATATTGTTAGATCGAAAATCATAGCCTCCCATCTTTGAAAATGGCAATCCTACAACAAAACCAGCCTGCACGTGTGTATCTATCATTACATCCGACTCTTCCCCTGTCAGAAACCCAAGCCTCTTCGACATCTCAATCACAGCTTCACGGTCACTGTTTGCACAAGCAAGAACCTGATTCGTTGAAACACGAGTCTCTCTCAGTACATATTGTCTACACAATGTTGTCTAAATCTCACTCAATTCAAATTGTAGTCTAATATTGGTGCAGACAAATTATAACCTAAGAAAACACCCCAATAAAACAAAAGGAAAACAAGCAAATAGCAAGAAATATTTGCAACTTTTATGCTTGATTATATGAGGGAAGTATAGAAATAAATCATAGATTGAGACACAGGAACACTTCTGACGAAATAAAGGCAATCTTACCATTCTTAAATAATCATCAACAAAATGTTTAGGGTAGTCCCGAGCTGCTCCAAAGTCTATGAGATTGATTGATTTTGATGGTTCATCATAAAGAAAATTGCTCCAGTTGGGATCTGTCTGCTTCAAGTTATTCCAATAAGAAACACAGGTGAGCACACAAGGACAAGAAAGAACTTAACTCGAGTGAAAAATACCACCAGTCCACCATAGTGTGGTCTGACACCTGACTTCTTAAGTTGAAGCCTATTGGACGAGGGTATAAATACACAGGGTTTATTGCTCAATATAGAGCTAGAACTAATCAAACAGAGATGTATTTTACTTTGAGACATGAAGGAGAAAGGTTGACCAATTGGACAGTATATACCCAAAGGAAAACTTGCCTGCATGAAACGAAAGATGAACAGCTCTTTCAAAGTGAGTTCAAGCAATTTTTTTCCAACATGGTTGCGAGTTTCTTGGTCAAGCAATGCTACCTTATCAATTGGAATTCCTACAGCAAAAGTAAATGAAACCACCTCAGGAATATTAAAAGCATTCTGCCAGACGCCCAGACTGATATCAAATCTAAGACCAAGGAATCCTACTAAATAGGACTTAGTTTCAGGCTTATCATGGCTTCGCCTAGGCGTCCTATTGGTGGAGACAAGATGCCTGGAGGCCTCACACCTCGCCTAAAAATGGCGAGGCAGGCTCCGGCGTCCCAGTCGACGCCATGGACGCCGACCCGGCAGCCAAACCCGTAAACCCAACCCACTTTTTTTTTTTTATTATTAAAATTAAAAAAAAAAAAGAAGATATGACCGTTGACAACACTTACGACTTGCGCTGAGAAGAGAGAAGAGAAGAAAAACATATTGTCATACTCCAAACTCCAAAAGAACCAAACTGAAAAGATTTCGCATCTTGGATAGTATTCTACTTTTTGATGGATATTTATTTATTGTGTGTTATCTAGTTGGTGAATTGATGTATGTTGAATATGTTTATATATATATATATATGGGTTCTTGTGCGGTTGGCCTTTTACGGTGCGGTTGCTTTAGGTGCGTGATTTTCCTTCTTAAAGTGCGTAATTTTCCTACTTAAGGTGTGTGGTTTGTGTGCTTAAGCTGCGTCAGTGTTGAAACTTAAGGTGCATCAACCTAAAACTTTAGGTGCGTGGTTTTCCTTCTTAAGGTGCACTGTTTTCTTTCTTAAGGTGCGTGATTTGTATGTTTAAGGTGCGTCAGTGTTGAAACTTAAGGTGCGCCATTTTAAAACTTTAGGTGCGTGGTTTGTGTTCTTAAAGTGCTTTGTTTGTGTGCTTAAGGTGCATAGTTTGTGTACTGAAGGTGCACCATTTAAAAACTTTAGGTGTGTGGTTTGTGTTCTTAGCTTAAGGTGCGTGGTCTATGTACTTAAGGTGCTTTGTTTGTGTGCTTAAGGTGCGCAGTTCGTGTACTCAACTGAAGGTGCACCATTTAAAAACTTTAGGTGTGTAGTTTGTGTTCTTAGCTTAAGGTGCGTGGTTTGTGTACCTAAGGTGCGCCGTTTTAATACTTAAGGTGCATAACCGCGCAACCACACGGGAAGATATACTAGCATCTGAACCCTTCCCTATATATATATATAGTACTTCTTTAACTTGTTTTATCTCAATGCCATGAATCTCATTATCAACTAACAAGAAGAGTAACCATGAATCAATATGCAATTACCTGGGACAAGCTCTGAAGTTAATACTCTTTTGCCTGACAACTCATCTATCACAGCTGGAACATAGTAGCCAATTTCTCCACGTAGAAGATCACGAAATATTTTCTGATTTTTGGCTTCCAGCTCATAGTCACATTCACGAGAGAGTTCCTCCTTTGCGACCTTGTGAAGGTTCAAGCACAGAAAAGTTATGGTTTTCAAGAACACAACTGATCTGAAGAATGACAAGAATCTAAGAATTCCAAGTGTCAAAGATGAAAGTTCCATGAATTAGAAATGTTGGTTACCTTCATAGCATTGTCAAGGTACAACTTCTCTGGGATAAGATTAGTATACGATAAAAGAAGTTTTACATTTTCAATATCACTTTCAATGCTGTCACCAACACCAGGGTATTGTATTTTCATTGCAACCTGCATACCGTCCTTTGTGACAGCCTTGTGTACCTGAAATTTGTGTAAGAGAATGAATATAAAGATACCTTTGCAATCTTCAATACCTCAACAGTAGAAGGAATTTTCCAAGTGGTTTTAGCTTTGGCCTTTGGGCAACCATAAACAATTTTGGGAACTCATTTAATGGGATTATCCCAAATGACAAAATAATATTGAATTAAGAGGGTTGAGGCATTCGTATATTTACCAGACATATCCGCCCTGATCAAATGGGTGTAGCTAGAAAATGGAAGATTCTAGCAAATCAACTACAGACTACTGCAATCTAAGACTAGAAAAAGGTCATGCCTAAGTGTAGCCAGTACAATAGCTTTCTAAGTACTAGTATTGTGGAATACTGGAATTGAATCAAAAAGAGGAATATAGCTTTAAAAGGAGTTTCAGAGATGGGCTAAGCAACCTGTCCGATACTTGCTGCTGCCAATGGTTCATAATCAAAACTTTTCAGCTTAGATGACCAATCAGTGCCTAATTCAGTGTCCAGAACTTGATTTAGTTGGCTCCTTGGCATCACATCTGCACCCTGACGAACAATTTCCAAAGCAGCCAAGATCTGCCATCACACAAGAAATTCCATTATTGTACTGTAATAACATCACCAAGGCAATAACAGCGTTCAGCAAAAAAGCTTAATTCCAGCAAAAAATTGATGCTACTTCAAAAGGAAAGGGCCAGTAAATGATTATTTTCTACTGCTCCTCTCAATCTAGCAATATAACTCTATAGCATTAAATCAGTTGCATATCGGTTTCTCAAGCAATACATCATGTCAAATTCCTTCCAGAGAAAGGGGAAAATAGAATCAAAAGGATCTTTCACTTAAGATATATTGAACAAGTGATTTCCCTTTGAAGTCTTGCACAGTATTCAGCACCATTTGTTTTAATAGGGGATGAAACAAATTCCAATACTTGAACTCAAGCTAATATGAACTCATAATTCATAATTATGCAGTTGATTCATTATTAGAATCCATTTCTCAGCCACCTCTTTTCCACAAAGAATAATCTGAAAAATCATCTCCGTTTTCCCTGTAACATTTTCATCCCTTCTGCATTTGAATTGTGCCTAGCAGTTTAAGAAATAAATGCCACTCTTGAACTCCAAGTACCCATCTCAATAACAGCATCGGGATCATTTGGTCTTTTGAAGCAAATATATGCATGACACAGGGAGTACTTGTTGCCTGAATAGATTTTGCATCTAACAGAAATTCCCTTAGTTGTATCCTAGATACACACAATTTCCCATACATACTACAATATAAGTTCTCATGGTTATCCCATAACATGAACTGGAATATTTACCGGAGCAGGTATAAAAGATTCATCTTGAATGCTCAACATCTGCCCCAGTTTAAGAGCTGCTCCACGCATTCGGCACAATGCAAGAGCCAAACGCTCTGCATTTTTCTCGGATAGGTAAGGAGAAAGAACATTTTGATTGTCCTGTGCATTTGGGGAACCAAAGACAATTCTCTTTGCGGACTCTTGAAGGGTTCCCCATGCAAGTCCAGCCCCAAGGCCTGCAAACCTTCAAAGGAAACAGAAAGAAGATCAAGATATAAGACAATTCAATTGAAAACAAGTAATGTGCATTCAGAAGCTTAAAACTCAAAGTCTCATAACAGAAAGAAAATGCTCTTTGAAGGGATGTCACTCAGTTTACTTTTATTGAACTTCGGTATCATACTATCATATTAGGTGGCCACATTGGACTTCAACTAATCTAGAGAATCGAACTATAGTTGAATACTAATTAAGAGGAAACTCTCCCAACTCTTCTCCCAAATGTTGAATCCCCAATCCAAAGGCCCCACACCTGTCTCCCAATCCCAAATGTTGAATCTCCGCCCCAAAAGGCCCCACACACTGGCCCGACCGAGCAGGAGGAATATATAAATCATAGTAACTCCGTAACTATACATGCCAGTAGGCACAAAGAAATCTGCCCATTTTGAGCATAATTTCCAAACTGCCCCATTTCGAACCTTGGTCTCTTCTGACAAATACTCTCTACTAAATAGTTAACTAAGCCCGTGAGGGCAAACTCTCCCAATTCTCCATTCACTGGGTAATGGTGTACAGAACAGGAGGAGTCTCACCCAAGCGCCCTAGAAAAAGGAGTAGAAGGCACCCTCCTCTCCCTAGGTTTCCTTTGTTGCCTCTTGATCACTGCTCCTTGAGACGCAGCTCCACCAGCGGCGAAATCTCGTTGAGTAGAGGGTTCATCCTTCTGAGATGACAAACAAGGATCGGCGTCGGTGGATGTGGCAGCTGCTTCTAGAGGCGGAGACACAGAAACCTCCGAATCCTGGGCAATAATATCATTACAATCAGGAGAACACCGGTTCTGATCTGGTTGAGGTGAAGAATCCTCGAAGTGCACGACGCTTTGTTTAATAGCATTAGAATTAGTTTTGGAATTAGGATGAACATCTTGGAAACGCCGAAAGCTGCCTTTGGTGAGGCCGGTTAGATCGGTGGCGGATAGAATGGCGGTCTTGATTAGGAATTGCAAATCCGTACCGTCACTGAGCGGTTGCCGGCGGGCAGCCTCTTTGGCCACCAAAGACAACCCATTTACCACCCTAGCTATGTCATTCACCTTCATATTTCAGCAACAACAACTTCTGCTAGCATGAAATCACAAATGAAAAACAAAAGATCAATGCTACGCTACCCAAAATCATCAAAGCTTCCAATTCAATTCAATAATATGAAGCTTGGATTTAGGTGTGCCAGTAATTATTGGGCGAGGATCTCTCGGAGCCCTATTCCTGCAGCCGTCGCTAGACGACGTGGCTGTGATTTTCCCACAGAATGTGTATGAACCCAACTGCTCAGTTACATTTTACGACCCTTGTTTTTTTTTCTTCAAAAAATACGACCCTTGTTTTAAAAAAAATTAAGACATGACCCGCGGATGGATTGCGAAACTCAGAGATTTACCTTCCTTGATGTAGTTTCATTTCATTAGGTGTTTATGCATTGATTGATCACACCATTAACTAAAAAAGAAATTTAGTTAATAATCAAATCAATAATATGACTTGTGGTCTTGTGGCCTAGTGTCATTCGGTTGCACCGTATATGAAAGGGGTGGTTTCGAGGCTCAGTAGAGGTAATGCTGACTCTTTGTGCTTCAGTAAGTTTGAGAGAATAATTATGAACAGATACCACATTGTAACAGAGTCAATACTACTCCAGGAAAAAAAAATCAATAATATGACGTCATGAGAGAAATAATGAAGTAGGAAATAAAAGAGTATATAGCATTCTAGCATTACCCTTAGAAAGGAATTATCCATTGAGGAGATCGATAATTTCAAATATTTATGCTGTGAGATCCATGGCGTTGCCTTGCTTGATCTTTAATTGTTTTGTTGAATGTACTGTCTTTTCAAGAGTTCCTACAACGTCTCTGTACTTGTTACGGCTTTGCTTGCTTTTCTTAGCGTCACTTTTTTTTTTTCAAATGTTGAAAAGTAATATATACTTCGCTAACTTTTCTTTAGTTGTCAAGATATTTTCATTGCGTTTTGTGACCTACACTTAAATATTCTTAAATTTATTTTTTATTTTTTTTAAACATGAGGAATGTTCTATATAACTGTAAAAAGATATTCTTTGCATTCAAGTTATTGCATATATTCTAAATTATCATTACTACTCTTAAATGTTGTTAATTGCATGGTTGATTCCACTAATTATATAGATTAATATCCTTTAATATTCTCCATAAGTCTCTTCTAATTTAACTAGTAATATTTTTAAATTTTATTTGTTTATTTCTTCGTTCTCTCATCTCATTTTCATGTAATCTGATTATTTTTCTGACTTATTACAGGTATAAATAGGCGTAAATAGTTCTTTTGTCTTGATAAATTTTCTAAAATGGCACATGACATATGTGATATTTGCTTACATTTTTCCTTACATTTCTTACTAATTTGCTTGTTGTTTATAAATTTTGTAGCCAATTTGAGTGCTTTAGTTATTAATTTTGCCTAGATGACTTAGCGGCATTAGTGATAAATTAGAAAAATTTGAACTTAATTGGATATGTTTTGAAGTTTTCTTTATCACATAGATGTATATTAACATTTTAATCAAAAGAGCAAGTCTAACCCCAAACAAATAATTAAAAGAGTAATGTTACCTCCCTACAAAAATCACTTTATAATATGGATTATACTCTTTATTTGATTAGTATGTGGATTCTTTATTAATTCACAAGAGCTTAGCTCATTTATGGGCAACCATGGAAGTTAAGTTTCCTTTGTTTGAAATTGTTACACGGGATAGAAATTATATTGTAATTTTTCTATTTATAAATAACTATATAGTACTAACTCAAGAAGAAAAAAGATACAAGAAAAATCATAAAATGTATCTTAATTGACCTACATATCCCTAAATGCCTAAATGCCTAACACTAGTACTCACAAGAATACTAAATTATATTTATTTTATGATTGCACATATTGATCACCCTTATTGTTTGGCAATGCATGTGCCTGAGCATTTTCTATAAGGCATCCTTCAACCTTAAAATGCAGTGAAGTGCAATTTGGCATAGTCCACACTAGATTTTTTGTGCCAATGACCTTGTAATTTAGTGGCACGAAGTCGCTCTTGACTCTTTGTATACAATTCTGGTATAGCCTAATAAGACTTAGTTTTGTTAAATTATCGATCACCAAAGAAAATAGACAAGGAAATGCAAGTATTCTTGTTATTGTTATTGAGGGTGAACTAAAATTGTATAGATGTGGTCCAGTGGCATCAAACCCTTCCCTTTATATGGGAGGGGGTGAGTTCGAGCCCCAGTGGAGGCGATTCTAACTCTTGTGCTTCAATAGGTTGAGAAAGTAGTTATGAACAGTTATGCATTGTAATAGTAGTATTCAAAAAAAATTGTATAGATGTAGAAAATATAATGATGAATTTTAAATATGTTGATACGACATGACAGTATGACAAGGAACTGCAAGTATTCTTTCTCAGCCAAAAACTTGTTTTTATTTCAATAAATATATGGGATTTTGAAATGATTTTATAGAAAATACAACCAAAAAAAAAAAGCCATTTACCTTGGGGGCAAACAAGATGAAGAGATACCTGGGAAGATGAGTGGAAAAGAATGGAGATAAAAAATCTATATTAGTGTTACTGTTACCACGGAGTTTTTCCTGGACTTGCAGAAGGCAAGTAGGTGTTGTTCATCAAACGTCCCAAAACCAGATAGCTCGATGCCAAATGCTTCCATCTTGTGGATATCCCGCGGAATTGGTGACTGCCATAGACCATCCCACCAAGCTGGAGGAAGAATTGGAGTGTGGGCACATTGGTTCGATTGGTTACGGCAGCTCAATGGACCTGCAAATCTGTTCCATACATGTCCCCATCCAATCTGGTTCTTCAATCCATCTGAGAGCAAGCTACTTTGAAAGCTACTTAGGTAGGAGAAGCTTGAAGCTGCATCGGAAGTATCATCTAACAAAAAGCAAGACCAAATAAATAACAAAACCAACACAGTGAAAATAATTTCACAGAAACTGATTTGAGTTACCAATGCTATTAGTTGCCGCAAGTGCTGCAATCAGCTGAGCATAGGTAGTCCCAACACGCCTGTGAGCCCCAGATACAACCGCATATTTTGCCCGTGAAGCAAGAAAGAAATCTATGAAGGCAACCCACCTGGGTGCTGGACCCCAATCTGTTGTTCTAAAGTTTAAACTATTACCAAAGTCTCTGCTGCCAGCAGATAAGTTTCCTTCAAAATGTTCGTAGTCGAAGTGAAGAACCTAGCAACAACCAATAAAATACTTCAGCAATCATAGTTCCATTATGAAGACAAAGTATGATACTAAAGTCAACTTGAGATTTACGACTATCAGGGTAAAATAACTTGCCTCCGCAAACTCATTCAAGTCCGGAGCAATTTCTTTCACCAGAGAAGGTGTATCTGAAACTATAACGACTCTGGGTCTCGATAGCAGCTTAAGATTATCAGCAGCTTTTCTTGTGCACTCCAGTGCTGCCTGAACTGCTCTCAAAGACCTAAATAAGCATACAAGTGCCCACATAAAATCAATCTACTAAGCAACTAGTAATCATTGTAGATAAAACTTTATCATACTCTAGTAAAACAAGAATGATAAAACCAGCACATAACGTATATATTCAATACAAACCATCTTCACTGTGTATCAAATATGTTCCCTTATTCCCAGTAAAGGACCAGCCCGCATGTCCTGGCAACATTACTTGCCGAAAATCGGAACAAATAATAATAATAATAAGAATAATAAATAATAATAATAATAATAATAATAATAATAATAATAATAGTAATAAAAGTCATCTGCTGAAGTAGGCCACTAATAACAGATGCAAGGAATTCTTTCTAACATTCAAATTTAAATAAATCCTGCCACTAAACTGGCCACAAATTAACAAATGATTATACTACTCTACCTGTTCATTAGCATCCGCATGTGAAGGGCTATATCGGGGTCGGGACTGCCTTTAAGGACTGAATTCACTGCCTGTTCCACAATTGCTGAGGGAGATATGAGAAATCTCATTAATTCACCAAATACATTTGGTCGATAATGAAGATCCTCTGGTTTCCCAAATAGATCAGAGGCAGCCATCCTCATCTCATTGTGTATATTCTTTAAGAAAAACTGAGCAGCAACAGCATCTGTTGTGTTCTGAAACCTGATGCAGATGAAGTCAAATGAAAATTCATACAACGATTTCATTTATATTTATTCAAGCTACATGAATGACAAGATCAATCAAGAGTGAAGAAAATGCAGGACACCTATTTATTCAAACTACATGGATCAAGAACATGGCTGAAAACACTAATTCTATATCAAAGCACAATGAAGCAAAGTCAAGAATTATTTAATTGCATCCAAGAAAACAAAGATTGAGTCATTTAATTATTTATTTTATTCTTTCTAGTTTTAAAGAAGGAAGTAGCTAATCCTAGCAATAGTAAGAAAATTTGGGAATGCCTATCAAATATTTTTCTTGAATAAAATTTTAGCCTTTAGCTAAATTATTCCACTTGTGTGTGAGATTAATCATGAGTTTTTAAGATATATCAAAACTTGATTCTCATGGAAGCCATCACTATCCTTAGATTCCCAATCTTTGGTGAATTCTTGGTAGAAGAACCCTGTGGGTTCTTGAGGAAAGGTTCTCAACAGGTCTTCAAGTAGTAAACCTCTTTTCATTAAATTTGTGAGAAATCTAGGTTGTTGGGTGAATTACGCAGTGCCCTAGTTAGTTCGCATATGTTGTTTCTCTCATCTTGTTATACTTTTGTTGGAAGGTGGACGAGAAATTAGATGTGAATATTACCATATAATAGGTTGTTCCCATTCCTTCCAATTGCTACAGAGAACATTGCTTCGTGCAGGCTTCTGGAAATCGTCTATTCTCATCACAAGATGCCGTTGGTATTTTGTCAAACAACCATTCCGTCGCCACAGATGCTTGATTTCATTCAATGTGAAGGTAACATTGGAGTAAGAAATGAATTGTCCAAAAGGGTACTTGCCCCTGAAGTTGCAAACACAAAAATAAAACTGTAAATATCTAGTCATGTTACTATAATACACCGATTATAGAGGTTCTGTTACTAGTGTAGCTGGATTCCAATGTTGGGTTTATAGTTTCATTACTCTCCTGAAAGGAGCTTATCTAATAATCACAGGGGCGCATTAGAACTTAGCCAGAACTTAATATCAGAGAAAGGAAAGGAAAGGAAAGTTGAGGAACAAATAGAAAATACTCCGTAAGAGTTAATACCCAATTTAGTCATGACTATAGTGGTTTTTCTCAATTTAGTCCTAAATAACTTTTTGTAATTAATTAGGTCATTGACTTTGATGGTTTTACCCAATTGAGCCATTGGCTGTTAGAATCAATGACTAAATCGAGAAAAATCATTATAGTCGGGGACTAAATTAGGTAAAACTACAATAGTCTATGACTAACTTGGGTATTAATAGAGGTGAAATTACCAAGCTATCTCAACAAATGATTCAATTGATTAAAAACCATCAAAGTGGACGACATAATTAAGCACAAAATGTAGCTTAGGACTAAACCTAGAAAAATTAGAGGACTAAATTAGGTATTAACTCAAGAAAATAACAATGCAAGTAGAAACAGATCGAAAGGATTGAGAGAGAACCGATATGCCTCGTTTGGCCAATTATCAGGGAGCGGTTCAACATGACGCTAAGAGCAGCTCCAGTTAAGATCTTGTACATTTCGTTCCCAAACCCTGCTTCTGACGCTTTGCCCAATACAAAACCATGTCTGCAGAACTCTTCCGGCGCAAGTTCTCTCACTCTCGCAGCACCTAAGGTTTTCAAATTAGGTCGCTATTAGTTGCGCAATTTATACATCCGACTTCTCAAATTGCATAATCCATACCAAAATCTATCTATCTATCTACTGCAATTAGATTTTGGAACTTAATTGCCAAAATAAATGAAATTAAATGAATCCCGGCTCGACATACCATTTATGGCGAAGTGGTCATGGATGATTTTCCTGACTCTGAGGCCTTCCTCGCGAATCCCTCTGCTAAAGACCTCCCCCATCTCTTGAACCGTCGCGCATGTTTTTTTTAGCCCCGGTGTTCCTTCCTCTGCCTGGGCTTCATCGATGTCGGTGGCGGCGGCGGCATTGACCGGTAAGTCGGTGGATGGATCGACGGACCTTAAGGTGAGGATTAACAAGCCGAGGAATGTAAAAATAGCAGTGGCGAGGAGGAAGTGGTGCATGGCCAACCGCCGTCGCCGAGATCCGACTCCGACGGCGAGTCTCATTTCCTTCGGCCGCATGAGCTAGCTAGTTAGCTCTTCTTCGTCTTCTTCTGCTGATCCTGGGGCAGGGGTAGGGTGGGTCAGCCCCTCATAATACTGAAAAATGTTTTCAAAGTGTAAAATTTAGAGCTCATTTCCATTTTTGGTCCTAGTGTTATTAGGGACATTGTCAATTTTAGTCCACTTTATTAATTTTTATCGCATTGCGTCCAGTCTTATTTACTTCTTGTCACTTTTAGTACATCATTAAAATTTTTGTCAAATAATTGTCCAAAACAGGAGTATTTTGATCTTTTCATGCTTTGATCATCTCCTTAACCCTTTCCAGTAGTTTTCCTTACACATTTTCATCCAATTAAGAGGTCCGGCGAAAGTCATGCCTTTGTAATGTGGCTCACGTGGCTTTCGCTGGACCTCTTCATTGGATGAAAATGTGTAAGAAAAACCACTGCAAAGGGTTAAAGAGATGACCAAAGCATGAAAAGACCAAAAATACCCCTGTTTAGGACGGTCATTTGACGAAAATTTTAACGGTGGACTAAAAGTGGTAAGGACTAAATAAGACTGGCCGTAATGTAGCAAAAATTAATGAAGTGGACTAAAATTGACAATGTCCCAATAACAATAAGACCAAAAATAAAAATGACTCTAAAATTTATTAATGATTTTTTAAAAAGGTAGTCATCGAGTAGGAGTGTAGAACTAATTCTTATCCTTATCCTAGATTGCGAAAATGTCATAAGTTTAATTTTTATTGATAGATCAAGTGAGTGAAGTATAATTCTTGTATCAAAATATTATGAGTAATTTTTGTCAACACATTTTTTATTGAGTCTGTCGCGCACAAAATTTTTTAAGTACAATTTATTTTTATATGTGATTTGTAAGCTATTATATAGAATCAAGATTTATCAAGTGTACACATTTGAACAGTGAGAGTGTGTTTTTCTTATCATCCAAACAAATTATTAATGATTATCTCTTATTTATGAATTAATTCACAAGCATAATTTTAAAAAAAATTATTAATGATTACCTCTTATTTATGAATTCATTCACTAACATAATTGATATATTAATTGTGTTTGGTAATTAATGAATAACATATTGAGTTAGTTGTTTTAACTAAGAGAGTATTAATTGTATCGTTTATTATTTTAGACATGAATATATTGTTTTATTGATTTAACCCTTCTTATGTATTTAGATGTAAATGTTTTAATAACTAATTTTAAAATTTGTTGTTGTTGTTGTTGAAATAGTTCATAACTTACAGAAACTTATGCATTTACAATTCAATGAAATTGAACATATGGACTAAATAATTTTTAGATTTCACAATTTATATATATATATATATATATATATAATTATTTATTTATTTATTTAATATTAACATAAATTATTGTAATATAAATGGATAGTAACAATTTTTTAATTAAATAAATAAAATTTCTAACTCAAAAACTACTATTTGAAAAATTTTAAACCCTATTCAATTATTTACCAAACACTAACTTTAACAACTTAATTAACTCAAACAAATTCACCGAAAATTGACGAATCCGTCATTTATGCAAAAATCCCTACCCTAGGCGCCCCTAAACCGAGGCGAATTACTCCCTAGGCCTCAGCCTAGCGACTAACTCGGCCGAGTTAACTCGCCTAACTCGGCAGAGTTAGCCGAGTTAACTCGAGCGAGTCGGCCTTGTTAATTTTTTAATTATATTTATATATATTTAAATTTATTTATTTATATAAATAAGAGAAGAAAGATATAATATATATATATATATATATATATATATATATATATATATATATATATATATATATAACATACATCCGCACACATGCATTATTCTTTTGTTTTTATAGGTCACCCGCCTAGACCGCTTAGGCGCTAGTCTACCGTTCGACTAACGTCTACTGCAACCATGAGTATAGTATAGGTTTATTTACAACTAACTTGTCCGAAATAGAATAGCAATGTAATTAGCCTTATGGTATGTTTAAGGCTAACCATATCCTTGCAATATTATGTTTGGGGAGCTTTGTATGGGATATAAAAATGGGAAGATCTGTGAAGGTAGACACAAATGGGAAAAAATGTACCAAAGTTGATGACTGGTCAAACATGGTATTTTGTTTTATTTTTCTACTAGTATAGTACCCGTGCGATGCACGGGATATATATTGTTAAATTTATTGTATAATTATGTGAATTAATTAAAAATGAATTTAATATTTACATAACACCTAAAAAAAATAAACATAAATATTTATCTCACAATAAATATTGAAATACAACTTATATTATGAATAAAATTAAATTAATCAAAATTACAAATTATTAAAAATTTCATGATATACAACATTAGTGGTTGATGTAAAAGTTCCACTTGAGTCATTGGCAATTAATATTTTTAGACCATTTGGATTGTTAATCCGAGATGCAGCGACGTACAACTGACCATGTACAAACACAGATTTCTTTAGTAACAATCCTACATGTGACAATGTTTGACCCTGACTTTTATTAATGGTCATTGCATATGATAACATCAACGGAAATTGTTTTCGTTGAAACTTGAATGGCAACCTTGGATCGGATGGGGACATGGACATTCGGGGAATCAAAACTTTATTTCCTTTGTTAGCACCAGTCATTATCTCTGCTTCAATAATACGGTCTGCTAACTTGGTGATTATCAGTCTGGTACCATTGCACAACCCAATACTATGGTCAATATTTCTCATCAACATTACCGGTGAACCAATTTTCAAAGTCAATGAATGATTTGGTAAACCTGAAACTCTAATTCCGTTTAAGAATTCAGGGGTGTGTACATCTGCAAGTATCCCATTATCTGCATCGGCTTTGCATACTGTGTCACAACTAAAATATGTTCTACTTTCAGAAGTATGCAACGCATTCATATATTCATTTACTGAGTTAACCACATCTAGTGTTGGTGCTAGTATAGCACGTCCTTCCAGCAAATTTGGATTAGAATTCCCAGTGGCAAACATCGGAAATGTGCTTTTCACAATTGTTGAAATATGGTCTCCATCAGATGGTAGAAGCATATTAGTTGGGATTTCTACTTCTGCATATCCATCATTTGGTCCACCTATCTTTCCATCACCGATATTAGCAATCCAATTTGCAAAATCTTCTAATCTTTGTAGATCAACCCCATGCCGAACAGTGCGTAGGCGTAGGTTTCTTGTAAGCTTCAAAACTTTGCAACTGTTCCACAAATACGATGAATTTATTGTTGCAGATACAATATCTTGTCTTGTACCCTTAGGAACTACTGGTAGTATCTGACGGAAGTCACCACCCAATACAACTGTTTTTCCACCAAATGTCTTTGTCGAACTATTTTGGTCTACAAATCGCAACAAATCCCTCATAGTTCGGTCTAATGCTTCAAAGCAATGTTTGTGCATCATGGGCGCTTCATCCCAAATGATTAAACTCGTCTTTATCAACAATTCAGCTAAATGACTACCTTGTTTAATGTTACATGTTGAGTCTTCGTTTATTGCAATTGGTATTGCAAATCTTGAGTGCGCAGTTCGTCCACCTGGTAACAACAAAGAAGCTATGCCACTTGACGCAACATTTAAAACAATTTGCCTTTTAGATCGTAATGTAGATGACAACGCTCTCCATAAAAATGTTTTTCCAGTCCCACCATACCCATAAACAAAAAACAAACCACCTAGATTACATGAAATGTCTTGCATAACAGTATCGTATATAACTCTTTGTTCATCAGTCAATTTAGAAGACAACTCTTCAGCTTCTTGTTTTAAGGCATCACAATCATAAGATAACTCTTCAAAAACCAATCTGTTATGAACCATTGTAGAGTTATCCATATTTGGAATAGGCATAGTTGGAAAGTCTTTTAAAGACTTATTTTGTACTTCCAAAAGTTTTTCCAACTCAATCAAACCAAAGTTCTTCTTCTCTTCGTCTGTTAAGACCAAGTCTGTTAACATGAAAAGGTAATTTAAAAATCATACAACACTAACATTTAGTAACAAATTTACAATAGTAACTTTCAAATTTTACCTGGTTGTTGTAATATTCTTCTTTGATAATGTTGAGCATCCTCACACAAATGTTTCCAAACCTCATTCCAAACATTTTCCGGTCTAATTATAGAGCTCGATGTTATTAGAACCACAAAGAGCTTCCTCATTGAATGAGCAGTTGACCAATAACTTGCTTCATTTATAGCATCAATGTATTCTTTATCATCATCAAGTAAACCATGAGCATAACAGGCATCTCGAAATGTCATATACTCAACACCGTTCAGTGTCCTAATATCTTTAAAACTTGTAGGACCACGAACTATGTTTAATAAGCACCTTAAATAATATATTTCACCTGATGTTGGTGGGACATAGAAGATACGACCCACCGAGAAACCCTTCTTTCTTGGCTGCCGTTCACGAATGTCTTTTTTCCAAACAAATTTGGTAGGCATCTCAATGTAAGTTAGCATCTTCGCTTCATTGAATTTTTTGTTTGCTATAAACCAACCATTAAACATACTTTGACCAACAGTCTCTCTATTTAAAACACGGTCAATGGTATCATCATCTTGGAAAACAACTGATTGACAATCAGGCAGGTGAAAGCTTAACCTCTCAACAGGTGGAGTTCTGTATTGCACTTCAAAACTAAATAAGCGCCAAGTAGCCTCGCAGGCTGAAATGTACCGGCAATCATAGTACATGTTAATCTCATCAACAATTTCATTACCGGTATCATCGGTGGTAGTCTTATAAAACTCAGCAGTTACACGGTCATTACCTTTGTTGACGTACTTGAATAGGTATTTTATTGATCGTGACTGGTTACACCACTCAACATTACAGTGAGCTTTGTACTTCAAAAGTATATACCGATTATGTGGCACAATATACTGGTTATCCAAGTCTATCCCATTCTTCTTTATGGTTCTACTGTCATCCCGTCTTCGGTACAACGGGTATCCGTCTTGGTCAAATTGAGATTCATTAATGAATTTCTTTGGAAAATGCTTTGAACACTTGTTGTTTACCATGCATGGTGAATTCCTCTTGGCATGGCCACATGGTCCATGAACCATAAATTCCTCAACTGCTTTATAATATTCAAGGTCTTTATGTTTGTCTGGAATTTCAGCTGAAATGATTGAGTCCATGAAAGATGGGTTGGAGTATTCCTCTCTTCTTTCTAGAAATAGCAATATGTGAGCATGTGGCAATCCACGTTTTTGAAACTCTATTGTGTATACAACTGCACAAAATGTTATTAATTAGAGTTTAACACACAATTTAGTCATATCAATAAATTATATATATATATATATATATATATATATATATATATATATATATATATATATATCATACCTGCTTTGACGTGACCAAATATTTTTCCCTTTTTAAGGTCTTTGATCAAAACATCCAATTTCATTTTGAACACACGACATACGATGTCTGGACGATCTTCCACTTTCAAGTTCCTTTTTTCCATAAAGCGTTGAATCTCAGGCCATTTAGGATTACATGTAAATGTAATGAATAGGTTTGGATAACCTACAAACCGACAAATGGCCATGGCATCTTGATAGTTTTGTATCATGTACCTTGCTCCACCAGTAAAACTTGAGGGTAATATTATTCGTTTCCCTTTGGAGCTAGGTTCAACTTCACCTCGCGTTAAGGCATCTGAAAGACCTTTATATGCCTCACATCTCAAAGCTTTTTGATTTGATCTTATGTAAATAAGTCTGGAAGATTCCACCATCGTGTACGCATCAACTAAGAATTGTTGGAATAACCTCCTAGCATAAAATAAAGTTGAGATTTCATCCAACCTTTCATGGATACGGAATGCGAAGTACTCCCTTTGTGAAACACTTTTTCTTGAGAAATGTTGGGTACTAACATTTGATGAAAAAAGAATATCCTCCCTAAATCCATCCTCGCCATATGGGAATAAAATTGGATATTGCAATGGTAAATATGCTGGATTTAATTCACTTATTCTTTTGAGAACTCCAGTCCTAGTCTCTACCAGAATGTCACGTTCACCCATGGTAGGGTCTAAATCTCCGACAATGAGAGCCGCAACCTCTGATGCAGTTGGTAATGAATATGTTCTTGCATCTGTATTCCTTCTTCCAATTAGCCTCATCTTAATCTCAGCTTGTGGATTAGAATCAATAAATGACTTGGCCATACGGAATGACTTAACCAAAACATTATAATGATCTAAAACATCCTTAATGTCATTAACCACATCAACATGTAGGTTAAATTTATCGTTTTCACCCCTAAAACAATTAAACATTAGTATTTTAGTGTCATAATATTTTATTTATGGAAAATTAAATGGAAGTTTAGTGATAGATATTATACCTAACGGAGTTGATACGATTTTCTATTTCATGTTCAGTATCATGAATATAGAGTTGCGCAAACTTTGGTTGAACCCCATTTGTTGGTAATAAACTTCCAATACGATGAAAATTTTGGCCATTTATACGAAATATAGGTGGCGCAACACCATTGTTAAGTGATCTATCAATCTTACCACCCATTGATGTGAAGCAAAACATGTTGTTATACGATCTTATATTTTGCAAGAAACATTTGTTCCTATCACTTGTAACAAAAAAGAGATCGTATAACTTTTTGGGAGGCTTTATCATGAATGGCAGCTTTATTTTCCCATTTACACAACACGCCGAATACTTCGGGGAGGTATTTAATTTTGAATTGCTTGACCTTTCGTTGTACCAAAATATTGAATTACAATGCTCACAAATAAATTCCGGATCCCCAAAGTCTGAATAATCCACTGCAAAAAAAAAAATAATAGATAATTAAAGTTTGGTGGTACACAAATGTTTTATTTATATGTAATATTCAAGCTCACCACAGTTTGAATCAATGTTTCGTTCATGTGGTTCAACAACATCATCAAATTCTGAAATTAAATTCCTTCCATGTTGTATTGATTGGACGTAAATTGTTGTGTTGACGCTTTGTTCAGTCTCATTTGTAATACAACAATTATTGTCTGTCCCTAATTGAAATGAATAATAGTTTTCGTTAATATTACAAAAAAATTTGAAGAACAAATTTAAGTAAAATGTTGTAGTAAGAATTTGAACATTAATATTACCATTTATATCTGAATTCAAATCCGGTGTCAAATTTAAGTCAAATGCACGAACATGACGCTGGGTTGTGTCATCTGTATCACGGGCAGCCAGGAGTTGAGAGGAATTTGCTTTAATTAAAGGAATAATTTAATAATAAACCTGTTAGAACATTTATAATATTGATGTTCAAATTAATATTGTTTAGTGTATACAACATACTTGAAATGTTGCTTAAAGGTAATCTCTTTCTCATTTGTTCATTCGATGTCGGCGTTATTGTCGTTCGCACACACGAATAATCTGATAATAAAACAAATATTAGACTCTATAGTAAAGTAATGTGTAGAACTATACGTTGAAAACTATAATATTCTTACCATTAGTAATAACACTTAAAGGTGTACAATATGAATTTTGGAATACACCAAATACATGTCTTTGACTTGTCTTTGCCAACAAATTATTAATGGATGACGTCCCAATATTCTCATTACACGTCATTTGTTCATTTTCTGCAAAAATAAAAAATAAAAA